>NC_056741.1:1715040925-1715300736 GCF_019279795.1 Protopterus annectens | reverse complement strand
GTTTTACCTCAACATCTGTGTAGTTATAAATAAAAAAATTGTCTTTAGATAAAATAACTACGTTAGACCCAATTTTTCTCTCTATATTGTTTATACAATTTTCATTGACATTAACACGTTCTTGAGACGTGGTAGTACAAATGTTACTATCTATTGAATCTCCCTGACACCCCCCCTCCCCCTCCTCTGTGGTGGTACATAATAATTCCTCGTTGCTACTGCATAAGATGGTTGTTGGTCAAAATTCCTTATCCTTTCGGACTTTCTCGGTCCCTGCTCTTCTAAAGGGGTCCCATTGTTGGTGGTTTGGTCTCCATACTGGTTATATGTTTGTTTGTATCCCCCATAATGGCCTTGGTGTTCACCAAACCCCATTTCTGTTCCCCTGTTGTAACCTCCTTCCTTATTTTGGAAATTCCTTCTAAAATTCCTGTTGTCACAAAAGTATGCTTTCACCTCCCTGTATTCATTCAAGTCCCTATCCAGTTTTCTTGTCTTCCTAACATGATTCATTGAAATCACATTGTCCACATCATACATAGTTTTAAAATACATATTCTTGTATTCATCAACAGAAAATAAAAGGTCAGCATTAATTTTCTCATTCAATTTATCAATGTTGCTTTTACATTCAAACATAACTTCTTCGTTGTTTTTTATCATTGCTCTAAGAATGGCCAGCCCACAATCATTTAAAATATTCACAATAGTTTTAAAAAATTCAGAATCCAGTACTGTATTGTTAGGGAACTTGTTGATTCTAAGTCCCTTTGGTACTATCTTGTTATCTATACATTTCTTTAAATACCAATTATCCAATGCTAAACTTTAAAATTTTGTTAAATGCTGTTTCAGAGTCTTACATTTGTCCTTATATCCACCATTGTGGGTTCGCGTCTGTTCTTCCCTCGGTTTGAATGTTCCAAAGGAATTGTCAAGCCATTTATAAAGATCCACACTGGGATATTCTCGTTCAACGCTCTCCCTCTGCCTGGTGGTTCCTCCATTACCTCTACAAGCGTACGCTCCCTCACGACGCTCATGGTTGGACTGGAAGTGTTCATTGTTAGTGTTCCCTGTGTTTCCTGTATCATTCTCACCTATCAGTGTATCGTGATTGTGTTCCCCTGTTCCTCTAGGTGAGCTTTGCGCACAGGGAATTTTGTTTAAAGCTTCAGTCCCGTTGTTACTCCCCTGTGAGTAACTTTGAATTAATTTGATTAGTTCGTTGAGTAAACCACTACTCTCCATACTGCCAGGAATCCTCGATACCAGAAAAGTGCCAATTACAGCCACTAGTAACCGAAAAGCACACAACTTCCAAACAAAGAAACAATGCAGTTGTAGGCGCTATTCTCCAGTAACAATAAAGGTTTTCCTCTTGATAAAATGTGGAAACTCAGTTTCGATAAATTCAAAGTCCAAGTCCAACAAACCACTAGGTAAAACGTTTCAAGACACCAATTTATTTGACAAAAAAAGAAACAGATTAAGCGCTTTCATCGTTTTACCTAGTGGTTTGTTGGACTTGGACTTTGAATTTATCGAAACTGAGTTTCCACGTTTTATCAAGAGGAAAACCTTTATTGTTACTGGAGAATAGCGCCTACAACTGCAAACTACAACTTTGAAAAAGTTGAAACAAACAAGCTGGGCAAACAAATTAAGCACAGTATGACACAAGATCAATAAAAATGTGACGAAAATTTTATATAAAGATATAGAGCCTAATAGGAAGCCGCTTTATAGATACATAAGATGTCAAAGGAGTAAAGGCATGCAAATTGATAAACTGTGTGTAGACTCAAAAATGTATTCTCAGATGCAACAGATTATAGATATATTTTTTTATAAAATCTTATGCAAAACAATTTGGCTCTACAAAGGGGGTGATAGGTTGTCCTAGTGATATCCAGGTAACCTCAGATACTGAAATCAAATTAGATTATATTGAAAAAGAACTAGGCAAAATGGATCCAAACAAAGCACAGGGAGGAGACAGAATTACTAATAATGACCTGAGAACACTTCAGCATGAACTTACAGTACCGTACCATTATACCTATTATTTACTAGGTCTTGTACATATGGGGGGATTCCTCAAGATTTGAGACATGCGCTTGTTAAACCTGTCTTTAAGGGAAAGGGGAGTAGGACAAACCCAGACTCACACAAACCTTTAAATCTACCTTCATGTTGTGGAAATAATAAGAAGGTAATATTGGATAAGTTATTGTCAGAACTGGAAAGGATAGGACTTAAAACCATATATAAGCATGCATATGTTGAATATAGCTCTATTACCACCTGTAACATGATGTTCTATAACAATATAATAACTGCTACAAATGAAAAATTGTGCTTTGATGAAATTTAAATAGATTTAACATCAGCATTTGACATGGTCACACACAAAACACTGCTCAATAAATTAGGACAACTAGGTATTGATGTACACTTGATAAGATGGATAGCTGCATGGCTTACAAATAGCATAGCAAGCATCATAGCAATTGGACAGGTGACATTCTTGGTTACAGTCAGGGAGCCTTAGGCCTTTATTTGTTTAGATTGTATCTTTCAGGCCTATCTTTTTCACCTGAGATGTTCTACAGTCTGTTTTCAGATGACCTGAAATTGGGTAAACTGATTGTATGTGCTACAGATAAGGCAGGTCTGCAAAAGAACTTGACTTACTTGACAGTTTGGGCACAGAAAAAGATAAATACATCAACTAAGCATATGAGATTTGGAAGACATAAACTGAAAGGTGAATATTTAATAGAGCACACAGTGATTGCAACTCTAGATTCTTTTATGGACCTGGGTATATGGATAGATCCAGCACTGGGGTTTTTCTACTCATATCAACCAATTGGTTAATGATAGTTGTAACACTGTAGTTTGTATAAAAAGATTTATAAAGTTTAGGAAATCAAGAATTATGAAGTAATTGTTTGTTAGTTACATTAGACCCAGACTTGAGTACAGAATAACAATATGGAAACCTTATAAAAAAACAAGCATGAATAAGCTAGAAAGAGTACAGCAGAAATACACCAAAGGCATCCATAGATGTGAAAATTTAAGTTATTATGAAAGACTAAAATATCTGAACTTGTACAGTGTCTCTTGTAAATGTTTAAGAGGAGCTCTTATTCAGGTGTATAGGGCATTTGGAGGCAACTACCTCTGGAAATGTTTGGGATTATCAAAAAGTAGTAGACAATCATCAGACAACCTATGCAGAAGATTCTATAGGAATAAGAAATGTACTAATTGGTTCTCTGAGACAGCAGCTCATGCATGGAACAGACTACCAAATTAAAGTAAATTAAAGCAAGGACTAGTTTGGTGTAGTGGTAGGCTAGAAGGCCATTAATGGCTGTGCTTGAAATATTAATATGTATATATGTATGTATGTATGTATGCATTCATTTTGTGGAATGATTAAAGAAATGCTCAATATCATACATTTTACAAGTATTAATTGTCATATATAAAAAGAACCACACATATACTGCCACGTACACTGCTCATTCTGTGGAACAATTAAGGATATGTTAAATATACATTTTACTGGTATTGTCAGATACAAAAAGAACAACTCATGTCTACTGCCACATACACTACTTATTCTATGGAACTATTGATGAAATGTTGAAAACTATACATTTACTGGTATTAATTATCAGATATAAAAAGAACAACTCACGTGTACTGCCAGGTACACTACTCATTCTGTGAAACAATTAAGGAAATGTTGAGTATCATACATTTTATTTGCATTAATTGGTGTAAAATGAGTGTTTTAAATATATTCACAAAATGTTAAATGTCCACAAGAATGACATGGCAACCATTCATTCTGTGACCATTACCTGATATGGCATTACTTGAAACCAACTGCTGTTTGAACGATGTTAGGATTTCACCAAGATTTTTACCTTTCCTATAATAAAACATACACTGCTAAAAAATAACAGTTCCAAAGGACATGAGTTAATCCATGAGTAATCAAGAATCTGAGCTGTATGAGGTCTGGCTCAGCTTGTGTTGTCTGATATTCCAGTAAATTATTCCTTGACCTAAATGCAACCTGTTTCTGAGCCTGGATATTTTACTGCATGTGATACCCCTGTTTTGAGAAGCTATCTTTAAGTATATAAATTTGTACATTTAAATCACACAGCTCACTTCAAATTATCTTACTGTTTAAAATTGTGAGTGAGGGATAATTCTAATAATGTGCTCAGGTTGACAGCTGTGAGCTGACAAGAAAGGGATGCAGGTGAATGATTTCCATAAAATCCATAGTAATTAGATTGTAAAAATATACAAACTTAATAGCAAAATTATTGTCATTTAAATAATCTACAGGCTATTTAAATTTGATGGGGTACCCATCCATAACATAACTCTCAACTGTCCAGGTTTTCACAGACTACCCAGATTTTTGACTCATATTTTTGGTCCAGTTCTCATAAAATTGCAATTTTCTGACAAATGACTGGCAAATCACTGAGGAATGAAGCTAGAAGATAATGGCAGACATTTGATTTTCAGACTTAATATCCTTCAGAAAATGTATTCTAATGCAAAACTTGTTATTCTATCAACTTTCTACATTTGTAAGAGCAATATTTAAGAAGTATCTCTAGTTTGGGCCCTTTGTCCTCCCATTATGTGAGGCTTTGCCCAGATTTCTTGCTGTAAGTGGTTGAGAGGTATGATCCATAAAAGCCAACAATCATCTGTATAACAATACTACATCTCCATGTGTGTCAAACAGCTGTTTGACTTTGAACTAGAAATTGTCTGCAATACAAAGAAACTACTAAATTAATTGGACAAGGTAAGGGCAAAAACAGTCCCTATTGCAGTGACATTGAACTGATGATAGCATTCACCCCTAAAAAAAAAAAAAATATATATATATATATATGGGTCTACTATGGTTGATTGAAAACACACTTGACTGAAAATGAAATTACTAGGACCACTTCATTGAAAGCTCACTTCACTGAAAACACATTTCTTTGAAACTCATTTCATTGAAAGTTATAAATGGCCTTTTCCCCACTGTAGTGCGACCCTGGAGTTAGTATATAACACAGTGATACTTACAAGTGCAATAAATAACTGTTTCCAAAAGAGAATATATAACCAAGATATGTGGGGGGCTTCGCCCCCCCCCCCACACCCTCCTTACTTTATATACTAACTCCAGGGTCACACTACAGTGGGGAAAAGGCCATTTATAACTTTCAATGAAATGAGTTTCAGTTAAGTGAGTTTTCAGTGAAGCGAGCTTTCAGTGAAGTGGTCATAGTAATTTCATTTTCAATCAAGTGAGTTTTCAATCAACAGTAGTAGACCCATATATATATATATATATATATATATATATATATATATGTATATATATATATATATATATATATATATATATATATATATATATATATATATATATATATATTACATTTAAGAACCATTATTTGTAAAGAAATAAAAATAAATAAAAAGAGGTTGCACCACCAGATGTAGAACAATAATGTTTTTAACAATTAAAACAAAAAGAACAAAGACAATGATTGAGTGCTTTCATCCCCTCAACACCAGAACTTCATGAGAATAAAAAAAATCTATTACATTAATTCTATTTATAGCATCAACTGCTGATTAAAAACCTTAATTATTCAATCAAGAAAAATTCAGTTGTGAGGGATAAATACTTAAACCAAAATAGTTTACATTATTAAAAGTCCACTTTGATTAAAAATATTCTGCATGGAGACATGCGTGAATGGGCGTACCTTCGTTGTAGGTTGTGCGTCAGGCCTGTCAAGCCGGTATGTAAAAATCAACTGCCAATCATTAGCGGACCAGAGTTCCGCTGTGGCGACCCCTAACCGGGAAAAGCCAAAAGACACAAACAAATGCTACAACTAAATGTGAAATTGTTAAAAACAAATGCATAACACACAACGTTAAACATCAACTAACCTGCACTATAATCTATGCATCCTGAACGTAAAAAGACATGATATCATTTGAACCCATAAAATACAAAAGTGTAAAAATAAAAATAATACAACAAATAAATATAATTCTATAAGGCATTGCATACTATTTATAGTTTCATAATTTGGCTGTTCTTAATTTTAAGACTGGTCCAATAGAAACATGTTCATTTAATCCAGGGAGGGGAGTGATGACACTCAATCTCAACTGCCATAGTAATTCTCTGTATTCCAATTTTGTTTCCATTCACAACCTGGCATTAATTTCTACCTTTTCCAAAATAGCAAATATGAAACTTACAAATTTACTACATGCTTGTGTGTGTTTGAAAAGAACACTATTTGGGCTTTTGTTTTGAATGTCATACAAATGTTTGTACATCCTTTTCCATAACATATGTTCTGTTTTTCCCACATAAAAAACATGGGCAAACAGAGCAGGTAGCAACATGCTTCAACAGCTACCATTGACACCTGGGTTTTGATTAATATACAAGGATTATGTAGTTATAGGCGAGATAGAAAGTACAAGACTGAAAGAACTGCAGCAGACTTTGTTTGGGATGATTAAGGTTTTGTTTTACAACAGTTCCAGGTTCCATAATGACTGGCAGGAAAGCAGTTAATTTGGTTCTGGGAACAGAAGAAAACATATATCAAAAGAAATAATTGCACACCATCCTACACCTGATGTTTGCACTCCTATTACTGGTAGGTATGAATGACTGAATTTCTGCAGACACTCTGGTTGAATGCAATATTGTGGATGATTTTAGTGCACATTGCCAAGGCCTGGAGAATCACAGAGGACAACACAACCTGCAACTATATAGTTTTCAGCAATCCATCACTCTTTTTAAAGGATTAGATAAGAAAAGTATGACTCTAAATGCATTAGACTTGGGAGTTAAACAAATGTGCATGCTGTATCAGAGGAGACCATAATGACAGATCTGCTTGATGACTTCTCAATGACAGTTGGGGACAATTTTGTTTTCTATGTTATCTGACACTGGACTGGCAGATGGATCTCCTACAGAATAATAAGATTATTGGAAGACAGTTAATATGAGATTCCATTTCAAGTGACAGTGATATTAGTAAAGTACTACCCAGATGGAAAGAAGCAATAGAGGTAGTACTTCCTAAGGACAAAGGTAAAAAGGTGGAACATATGGTCTGCTTAACACATTTTACAAAAATATAAGTTATGGTCCAGGCATCTCCATTGCACTGCCTTTTGCATGAGATAATCTGCCTAAAATGGGTAGCATTCATCTGGAGAAGGTTTTAAAATGCTATTGCAAATTATTGATGGAATTTATGGATAGGAAAGAGAGAGTGAGACAGAGAGAGAGAGAGAAGAATGGCCTTTCTACATTCTGACCTCCAGCCTTTGATATCATTGAAATCAAGGATAGCTATGCCAGTCATAATTGTGGTGCATTTATGAATACTCACCCAATTATCTAAATACTAGCTGAAGAAAATGGTGTACTACACTACTTTATTAGTAGAAATCTATTTCAGAAGTGGTGGAGATGTTGAGTAACAAATCCATCTCTCAGCCTTGTTTCATTGAGCCACTGAAGAAGGTTTAAATCTCTTGATTTGGTGTTTGTGGGCCTGTTTGATTTATGTGAGTACAAGAGATCCTGAACCACTAGGTCCCTTATGGCTTGAAAGACAAGGCATAAGTATCCTATTAAGAGTCTATAAGGAATATAAAAGATGGGCAATGCTTCTAGTCTTTTCTGGTAGTGTAGGGATTTTAAATCTCTGATCCTCCCTGTTAGAACCTCTGAGATCTTTCCAACTGTTTGATATGTCTGGTGAGATCAATTCTAAACGGTGCATTGTATTCTATAAGTGGTCTAATCAGTGCTGGCCACTAGGGAGCAATAACCTATTTTGATCTAGATGATACTTGATTGGTGATCAGCTGCAACAAGTACAAGGGTTTCCAGAAAATTTGATACATGGTGGTTAAAGAAGATGAAATTATAAACCTGGGTCCCTACTTGTCTACCTACATTTTCATTTTGAAGTGAGAGTATTACCAGTGCTACATGCTGGGGGATGGTTTATCTGCCAAAGGCAGCAATGTATTTTTAGCTTTTATTTTAAATCCTTTTTCAGTACACTGGGTAAGTATACATGTAAATTGTTGCTAGAGGTCTTCTCTATCAGAGAGGAATTTGGCAATGACTCCTAGTTTCCAGGTATCTGCATGCTTGGCTAGTCATAGATCTAGGTTTTCAGTCTGTAGGTCAGAGATGTAAATACTGAACCAAAGTAGTCCATGCACTGAATCCTGCAGGACAACAGTAGCCACCTTCTTGTTCCCTGAAGCTGCCTTACCACTTGCACTTTGCAGGCTGTCTTTTAGCAAATTTATTGTCCATCTTATCACATATGGGATCTATTTGTAACACATTTATTTCATTAATTATGCTAGTACTGGAAATGGTGTCAAACAGAGCCAGATCCAGACAAGGCAATCACATTGAGTCCCTTGGCTGGCAGGGGGTCCCCGCTGGCTGGGAGGGGGGCCACTGGTCAGGAGAGTCTCATATTTACATTTTTAATTAACAAGCAAAAAATACTTTTTTTTTTCAAAGGTCCTTCTTCTTTAAGAATGCCCTTTGCATCTGGTTGCACACACTTGTTGTGTCTGTGTATGTGTGCTGCCGACAACACAAGCACAGTAAAGCACTGACAAACTAGTAAGGTAGGTGTGTGTGTGTGTGTGTGTGTGTGTGTGTGTGTGTGTGTGTGTGTGTGTGTGTGTGTGTGTGTGTGTGTGTGTGTGTGTGTGTGCGTGCGTGTGTTTATTGCACTGCATGGGACTCCCATGTAATAATAGCAATAAATAGCTACATTACAACTAAATTACTGCAAGCAGCTATAATATACATAACTTGCAATCTGAATTAAATTTGCATTTTTTCATGCTTTTTATCTCATTTGAATGAGTGCTGAATCCCATTTGCCTGTTTGTTGTACAGTTATATATTTTTTTCAACTGCTCTATTGTGTGGTTGTCTCTGAATCAGAAGGTGGCTCTTTTCATACATTTCTCCTTGCAGCATACATATTCAGTATCATGTCTGTGTCTTACTTGAGTTAATATTAAAATAACGATGTATGTGGACCTACTGTTAATTTTATCACTGCTTAAACTACGTTAACTAAAAATGCCACTGATTTCTGAGAAATCAAAATGCTTTTATTTGAGAAGCATGTAACTATTCTACTGTGCACTATCATGCAACATATTTTCAATGTTAAGGCAAGTCAGAATGTGCAATATTTTTACTAAGCAGAAATAGACAGAGGGAGAGAGAGTATAAAACAAATATGCTGACACCCACTTAGACCAAATGGAGTCCCCTTCATGATTTTGTAAGCTGAGCCCAAGGCTGAGCCAGATATCACTAAACAAACTTTAATAATAGAAAAATATTTTAGGAGAAAGCTGAACCTAGTGACTCGTTTAATCTTATTTCCTTGCAGATATACATATAAATTACTTGGAACACTAAGTCTTTAAATATTTTGCAACCTTCTTGTCTACATCACTGGTTGTGCACTGTAACCATATCACTGGATGCATACTGTAAGACATTATCCATATCACTGGATGCACACTGTAAGACTGCACTAGTTTGATAAGCAGCATGAAAAGTCAAGCAAAGTTCTTTTGTTCATCTTCTCATACAGTGTTCAGACATGTATACATAAACACACACACACACACACACACACACACACACACACACACACACAGACACACGCACACGCACACACACACACACACACACACACACACACACACACACACACACACACACACACACACACACACACACACACACACACACCTGCCTGCCTTACTTGTTCATCTGCAGAGATTGTACATATTGGCTGATATTGGTGGATTGTAATGACAGAAGATTGAGTGGCCTTTTATGGTTGAAATGTTCTGAGTTGGACAGTTTTTTTTTATTGGTTCATATGTTTTGTTTCATTGCTTACTGGAAAAATATTAAAAATTACAAATTTAAAACATGGTCTAACAAGTAGTGCTGTATTATACAGTGAATATAATTTAATGCAATCAGGAAGGTGAATAAAAGAGCACATGCATGTTTGCATGGTCCTAAAAATGTGTGCAAGGGGCCTATGATTTGAAAACAGCCCACAGGCCAGAAGCATTTTCTTTGACTGTGGGTTTCAATGGATGTGAGTTCCAAGGGTAGAAAAGTTTTAATGTTGTCTTTTTTCATTGTCATACTGAATTGCTTTGTTTAGTAAAAGTCTGTCAGTGTTTGTGCTATAAAATTTGAAGTAAAAGTTTTAAATTAAATCCAAATATCTATAAACATTTTGTAGAAATAAAGCAGAAAAGAGTATACACACTGAGAGGTTTAAACAGTGTTTATGGTAACTGCTGAGAAATAATTAAGTAATGCAACACTGGAATGGCTGCCGGGGGGGTGTTGTATGGGGGGGGGGGGCAAATTCATTTTCCTGCCTAGGGCCCTATTTGACCATGATCCTGCTCTGATGTCAAATGCAATTGCTAAATTAAGGTAAGCTGTGTATACACTGTGACCACTGTCAACAGACTGTGCTACATTCTCAAGGAAGTTAATCAGATTCATTGGAGGTTGGAGGTGATCTCCTTTTAACAAAACCAAACTGGTGTGGATCAAACCTGCTGAGATTTTTTAATGTCACTTAATAACGGCTTTTATACAGCAGAAGAAATGTAATTCATCAAATTTGAAGGGCCTGTACTTTCTGGAGTCAGTAGTAGGGCTATCTTTACAGAGTGGCATCACCAGTGCTCTACGCTATGCTTCTGGTACAGAGCATGTAGCCAAGCTCATGTTAACTAGCTTATGTAGAGATTCTGCCAAAGCATTTGAAAACTGGTACTTTCAATTTAAGGAATGGGGGAAGTAGATGTGAAAGAATTGTTTGTCTTGATAACCTGACACTGCCAGAGAATGTATTTGTCTATCTACTGAGTGCACAGCTTTGCTGTTGGATGAATGCTACTCCCTCTGGTTGATACATTGCTTGCCATCATAACCAGAAGGAGTATTCATCATGTTATGGGTGATGTTGATAACCTCATTGATCCATACAATAGTTCATTGGCTACATAGTATTCAGCTGATATTCATGGAAACTTTATCTAGTATCTAGCCTCATGACACATGACAGCCAGGAACTAATCTAGGTTCTGATGTGCAGAGGTCCAGGACATCCCTGCTGTAGAGCCAATATGGTAATGGAATGCCACAGACACAAGCATGGCATTGCCATACTGGCTATACAGCAGTCACTATGGCAATGCAATGCCAGAGATGCAAGCATGGCAAATGATATACAAAATTAGGTCTGTAGATGGATGAGTTTTCCATAATGGCTGGATAGACTTGTGTGGTACACATGGGCTGTAAAATCTAGCCACCATCTCTTTCTGTGGTTGGTACCGAGATATTGTTCAGGAGGAACCCATAGTGATACCAAGATGAACACCTTCTCATTGTGCACAGCAGGACAACAGGTAGTTTCACCTTCATAACCATCATTTTTTGTACTGCATGGCATCAGCTGCCAGGGTTGGTAGCATATTTATCTTTGCATGGAGTATATTATACTTTATCAAACTGTCGGTATCAGAGTGAACTAACATTTTTGTTTTCGCAAGGCAAATTTTATTGTAAACATCCAAAAGGAACAATAAACAAGGAAAAAAAGAAAATAATATGCACTTATAAATTTCAGTGTGTACAAAGGCATGTCCTGAACCTGACCGATGAAAGTCAAAGTAAATGTTATTGTCATTTAGAACTACAGACATGTAGCCAGCTCTATTCCTGAGATTACAAAGGAAAGTGAAACAACACATACAAGCAGAGGAATAAACATAACTAACAAATTCAGTGCTACTCCCAGTACACGCAAGAAAGAGGATAGAAATTTACCAACACTCATATACGAAAATAATACCCTCCCCTGAGTTAAACTAACTACCTTATTTAAAGTAATACAAAACACATTACAGATTTAAATGCCTAAGTTATTTGTCTAATATTTCACTTCAGTGATTTAAATAATACTGACTATTGATATAGTAAATAAATATTGCACTTACTTGGAATATATGTAAGTATATATTGCACAGATAAATACAATTTGATGTATTATGTGTCTAGATCCCTGGGACTAGTGCCTGGGTTCAGAAGACTAATCACTTTAAGGTAGAAACTGTTATTGAATCTCGCAGTCCTGCAGCAGATGCTGCGATATCTCCTGCCCGATGCCAGATGGCTAAATAGTCAAATAGTCCGTGTGCAGGATGCGTGTTGTCCTGTATTATTTTGGTGACCTTTTGGATGCTTCTTGCAGAATAAATATGTTGTATCAATGAAAGACTGGAACCTGTTACCTTCTCTGCACCCCTCACCACTCTTTGTAGCACCTTCCTTTCTCCAACTGTGCAGCTTCCAAACCACACTGGAAGTTGCAGGTGAGGGTGCTCTCTATTGCACCTCTGTAGAAGGTGGAGAGAATATGAGGAGGAAGCTTAGCTTTTTTCAGGCTTCTTAAAAAGTGAAGGCATTGGTGAGCTTTCTTAACCAGTTGCCTGGTGTTTCCCAACCATGAAAGATCCTGTTATATGTGTACACCCAGGAATTTCATACTCTTAACCCTGTCCCCACTCTCACCATTGATCCTGAGCACTGGATTATGGACTGGTATATAACTGTCTATGAATTCCATTATAATGCTTTGTAGAGAAACTCCAGAAAAGTATAACTTTGTTTATCTATACAAGTTTAAACTTTTATTTATTTATTTATTTAGATTTGATTACCGGGAAATTCTAACTGGACACAGGTCCTTTTTCAGTGGAGGCCCAGTGAGAAAAGCTCCACAGAACAATAAATGAGCAGCAGAGTACATGAAGAACAATTGAATATACATACAATAGCAAATAATACATACTGCAGCAAACATTAGCTATAACAATATGAAACATAGTAATGAACAGATATATCAATATCTAGCTAAAGGCTAGGAATAAAGGTAGGATGTATATACAGATAGTACGAAGCTCAAACAGATACTGTTCTAAACTCATATGGCTAAATCCTATATACAAATATTGCACTAAACTCAAGCAGATATAAAGCAGAAGCTCCATATGATGGTGGAACAAGCTAGAAGGGCTAATGGGATGGAAGGAGAAGGCAGAGGTGTAAGAGAGGAGACTGAGTGAGTAGTATACGTGGTAGTGAGAGGAAGCTAGGCAGCTGGATATGTATTTGGAGTTGAGATGAAGAGAGGTAGTTAAGCATGTTATAACAGGTCTGAGAGATTGAGTGAGGAGGGAATGGGAGGGTAAAGGGTGAGCCAGAGTCTGCAGAGGAAGGAATGCAATGATCAGACTGTGTGAGGCACAGTGACTAGGGGAGGGGAGAGGAAGGGGAGGTGAAAGGAGGCTTACTAGTTGGGATTGGTGCATGGGCATAACCAGAGACTTTTTAAGTGAGTTTTTAGTGCAGTCTTGAAGTGATTGCAAGAAGGTAGTGTGGTTATGGGGGGGGGGGGGTGTTGTTCCATAATCTGGATATGATGCAGGAGAATAGTGCTTCTCCCACTGAGTTCTTGGGTTTGGTCACTAGAAGTAGATTTTTGGTGCTGGAGTGTAGAGATCTAGTGGAGCAGTAGGGCTGGAGAAGGTTTTGAAGGGATGGGATTTTAAGAGGATGGTTTACTAACTTGTGGGCAAGGGAGAGTTGATTCAGGTGAAGAAGTTGAGGGAGTTCAAGCCAGTCAAGTTCTCTAAGTGAGATACAGTGGTGGCTGCAATAAGATGCACCAGTGGCAAACTTAGCAATTTTATTGTAGCAAGACTTGAGCTTGTTTAGGTCTGTTTGTCTAAGGTAGGTAAGTATAGGAGAGGCGTAGAGTAAATTGGAGATTAGGTGGGAATTGGCAGCAGAAATTCTGCTTGTCTTGGTGTAGAATTGTTTGTTTCTGTACAATGCACCTAGTTTTTTGTTAATCTTTTTTATGGTAAGAGAAATGTGAGTGTCAAATCTGAGATTGTTATCAATCTCAACACCAAGTAGTTTGGTGTGTTCTGTTGGGGACATGACGGTATTGTCTTTGGCTAGAATATTAAAGTGGGGGATAATTGGGTTAGATTTAGCAGTGTGGAAGATAAGGAGTTTAGTCTTGCTCAGGTTGAGTAATAACTGGACATTAGATAGCCAGTTTTCTACAGATGAAAAGGCTTCCTGTGTGATCCTGTGAAGTTCAGGTATAGTTGGGGCTGAGCAGATGAGGGTGGAGTCATCGGCATACTGTATAAGAGAAGCATGCTTGGTGGCTGTGAATATGTCATTGTTGAAGAGTGAAAAAAGTAGGGGACCAAGGAAGGAGCCCTGGGGAACACCACGTGCTGCAGGAAGTTGAGGAGATAGGTCATTATGCCAGACAACTGATTGTTGGTGACCAGTTAGATAGCTGTGCAACCAATCAGTAGCTGATTGTGAAAAGGATAAGTTAGTGAGAACAGAGATTAGTAGTTTGTGTGAGACCATGTCAAAAACCTTGGATAGATCCAGAAATATAGCAGAGGAGAACTGGCCATTATTTTTACGATGAAGGATAGCATTAGTGAAAGAGAGCAACGCAGTAGTAGTGCTGTGGTATAGCTTGAAGTCATGCTGGGAGCTGGAGAGGAGGTTATTAGCTAAGAGGTAGTCTAAGACTTGAGAATGGAGGCATTTCTCAAGTATCTTGGAAGGTGGAGAAAGGATGGCTATGGGGCAGTAATTGGAAAGTTCAGTGGAGGAGCCACCTTTATGAAGGGGAATGATGTGGGATATTTTCCAGAGTGTGGGGACATAGATCTCTGATACGGACCGATTAATTAAGATAAAGACTGGATAAGCTAGGGCTTCTGCTGCTATTTTTAGGTATAAAACATAAAATGGATCCAGTGAGTCACAGCCCTTAACTATAGTTACTATAGGTTACCACATGAGTTGTCAAATGGTAAAGTTTACCAAGTTTATCTATGATGATCATTTAGTATTTATCCTTTCTTTTACCTTTCCATAGCTTTAATGATTTCAGTGATACAAAGGTAATTCATCAGAGCAGTAAACTGTACTCTAGATGGATGAGTGTCTTTCTTTCACTTCCTAGAGACATATTTCTTACTGATAAATCCTGGTCAACAAATGTAAAATAAATGAATAAATAGAAAAGTTTCTGTTAGTGTTATGTTGACCTTAGACCAAATACAGTGACTGAAAAAAAGAGATCAATAGCAGAGTAGGTAGCTGTTTTATGGAGTTAAAAAGTGTTTCATATTCTGATTCTAAATTTTATCTTTCCTTAAACTCCTGCTATGTCATGACTTTGCTTCTCCACAAACTATTATTCCCAGAATGTAACTCCACACTCTTTAGATAGATATCTAAGTTGTTTCTTTACCCTGTTGCTCCAAAAGAAGACTTCAGCAATAGGGTGAACCTCTTGCCTACATTGCCTCAATCCAAGTTGCATAAAACGTTTCCTAATTTCTGTGCATAGTGACTTCATCCATGTGGAAGAAGGGATGAAGCCTACAGGATATATGGAGCCCTTTGTCAGATGACTGTAAGGAATGTGTCTCTTTTCCTACAATCTTAAAACATTATTCTTCCATCATGCGTGATAATCCAATCCCAACAGATTGTGGAAAATTTTCAAAAGGGTGGTATTATAATATGTTTCTTCACCTGGTACCCCTAGCCCTATCAGACTCCTCCAAGCTGCTCTGTGTTTCTCATGAGGCCAGATAAAATCTGGATCTGGTTAGAACATTTTTGAATTATGTTGGTACTGAATGAAACTATAATGTCTATGTGGCATATAAAATATGCAGTAGTATAAACATCTGAGTTGCTAAATTTGTTGCTGACAGTCTAGAAAACTGCTCATAACTAATAGTATTTATTAAATGTTTGAGTGAGAGTGTTGAATGTTTGCTGAGTTGTGGACTGAATGTTTCCTAGTATAGATACCCCCGATACATTATCTATTGATGTACTCAGAGATAGGGTGAATTTATCTTGGAGTTCTATAGATGAGGTAAAATGTATTGCAATAACGCTTGTCTTCTCTGTGCGTATGCCCTGAGAGTGTTCCACATGTATTAATCTGGTCCCAATGTATACTTTCTAGTCTGAGAAATGTACCCCAGTTCCCTTTGAGTGTTTTATTGCAAAAGGCTGAAAGTAAAGGGCCAACAACAATGAGGAAAAGAGGCAACACTGCCTAGTCCCTCAAGTAAACCAAAAATGTTCAGAAATAAATCTATCTATATTCACTCTGTCCTCTGAATTTTTATATATAGTATGCAAAAGGTCAATAAAGGATACTGGAAAGGAACATTTCTATAGAGTTTTGAAAAGATAGTGCCAGTTTATATGGTTGAATGTTTTTTCAGCATCAAAGCTAGTAATAAGTAGGGGGATCTGGTTTGAATTGCATACTCTATTAATAAAATGGTTTTATTGATATTATCAAAAGCTTGTCTACCCTGTATGAATCCCGTTTGGTCATAGTGTACTAAACTGGGGAAATATTTGGAAAGGCTATGGGCTAAACTGAATATAAACAACTTATAATCAGGGTTCAAAGCAGAGATTGGGCAATATAATGAGGGCAAATCTGGGTCTTTCCCTGGGTTCAGAACAACTGAAATATGTGAAGTTTTCCAGTGTGGAGGAATATTCCTTTGCTTCACTGTTTCATTGACTATTCTTATAAAGGCATCTAAAGATGTTCTCCCTAATATTCGGTACCCCTCTGTCAGGACAGTACTGGAGCCAGGGTCTTTTCCTCTTTGCACTCCTCAAACTTTCATCCAGCTCTGTGATATCAAATGGATTCAATTCCTCCTCCTCTTCTCCTGATAAGTGAGGGGCTGTATAGTGTGAAAATGTTCTATGAAGTTTTCCTCATTAAATACTTGTAGAGGGTCATTTTGGTATATATCCTGATAGTAAGAGCTAACATTTAAAATTTAATTCTGGTCCAAAATGGTCAGGCCCATTGTTGGGTACTAAACTACTTTAATTAGTCATTCCACAGTCTAATCTAACTGCTGAAGACTTCATGACTGAGGATGACCAGTTGAAGAAGTGTGCTTGCATACTTTCCAGCTCAGATTTTTTTTTTTATCATGTTTGTTTCTCGGTACTTGTCTCCTATCATGGGATTCTACATTAAGTGGTTAATACTCTCTCCAGATCCATGGAATTTAACTCAATATCTGACCTAGCTTGGGAGATAAACTTCATTAGATGTTGCAATGACTACTGCTTTATTTTGTCCCAGCTCTCAGTTCTAAGAGAGTGCTCATTTTTACATTGCCAATAAATATCTTTCAACTGTGTAGTCAAAGCCTCAGACTTAATATGACAAGATTGTGTCATGGTGCCTTTGGTAACAGTAATTGCTGGAAATACACTCCAATTAATAAGGGACATGGTCCAAAATGTTGATTTTACCCAAGGTACAAGACCCAGCAAGTAAGCATGTTCTGCAGTGATAAAAAATATTCTCCTAGAATAGGATTTATGTCAGCAGAAGTAGAAACTGTACCACTGTCTATCATATCATTCTATAGTTCATTTCCCATTTCCTAAGCTCCCTTGCAAAAATCTTCTGACATATGTAAAAACCTTTGACAATTTGACTGGGGAATTAAGCCAGTTTACATTCCATGATGGCTAGGTACCCCTCACTGGTTATCTGAGCTATCCATCTGACACTTGGATCCAGTTGCTATATACACCATGCCAAAAGAAACATTTGTCATATCAAAGTACTGTTGTCACACTGTTGACAACACAAATAGTAACCAAAATACAAATGTTACTACCTCCTATATATCCAGCTGTAATAACAGTCGCAGACTTCTCTACAAGCTGCAAAATTTTCCAAGGAGGAAACAGAGTCTCTATTCCTGATCAGAAACATATTCAGACACTTTTGCTAATGCCAGAAATGGCAAAAAGAAATATAATGCTACCATCTTGCCCACCCTCCAGTGGTATAAATGGCTAATTATGCCAGTCATATTTTTGGAATTTTGTTGCATTTACCATGGCATATAAATGTAAAGCTGTTTAAATTTATGACTTAAGAATTTTTGTAATCTATTTTTTTTGTTTGAGGAAATCAAGAAAAACAATCATCCCTAAAACACACTAGTTGCTAGATGTTCTACACCATATGTCAAAGTATTACTACATCCAGCTTCACTTATGTGGGCACTTCCCCTGTTTCAAGGAGAACATTTGGGGAAAGTGATAACTGCTGTCTTTGCTGCATCCAATGGTGAAAAATCAGAAAAGGTTACAAAGGTCTCTTCACTCTGATTGTTGCTTGTGGGCTATAGCTTTTGTCCTATAGAATTTGAGGCTGGTCTAGAGTCTTTTCCACTCCAATCTCTTTTAATCTTGTTAGGCCTGTTCTAGGTTCTAGGTCCAAAAATGTTACTGTGCCTCCTGGCAAAAATATTTTAAAGTTTGCTGGATATAGCAGGCAAAATTTATATTTTAGCTGCTGATTTAATTGTTTTACCAACTCTTGTTGGTAAAAAAGGCAAGTCTATGTTGTCTAGTTTAAGCACATTTGTCTTTGTCACAGAAAATATCTACATCTCCTAATTTAATAATTTTACCTGGGACCCAGATTTCCTGTCTCACTTTGATCTTTGCCAGTTACAAAGAAAAAATTGATCAGCAACAGATATAGCTGTCTTCTTCTCATCTGTACTGGGACAAACATTCTATGAGTCAGTTCAAACACAATTGAGGAAGTGCAGACCAAGTAGCAACCTGTTGCTTCATGAAATTTATAATCTGATTCCTCCACCCCCTTGTGAATACCATTAAATCTCAAATTTGTGCATCAAGCCCTGTCTCAAAGATCTCTGCATTTGTTTTACAATGACTCAATTAGGGCTTCTTCCAACTGCAGATGATTATTTGTGGTTTGGAGTTTAGAATCAAACCCTGCAGTTGGTCAGGTTGCTGTGAGACATGCTCTTCGATTTTTTTGATTTTGGTTGTAGTACTCACACTTTTACATCAGCCAGTTGTTGGTTTATTTTTTTCCCAGTTCAATAATAATTAAATTAAACTTCTTATCTTCTTCACTATTCTACTTTTTAGAGGGTAAGGGAGGGGGCACATTTTGCATCAGTTGTTCCTTGCTCCATAATTTTTCTTTGTCCTGGAATGCATTAACCAAGTTGAATGCTTCTGAAATCACTTGTTGCTAAGTTGAGCACCTTCATGGGCATGGAGGTACTGTTTTTTTTTCTTTGCTAAGGCACTAAAATAAAAACTTTATAAAGGTCAGATGGGGAGCTGAGCAATACCATTTTTACCTGCTTTCCATCATTAGCAGAAGTGCCACCAATTTTTAATTTCACTTTATTATCTACTGAGAAGTTTAGATGGCTTTTTGAATCATGTGTCATCTGCAAAATTGTGTTACTCGGTTGCTAGCATCGTTATTAGTATACATTATTTGAGGATAACTCTCATAGAAAACAAAGCTCATTAATAACTGTAACTTATGTGCAGCTCTTTGTCCCATCTGTAAATTGTTTTGGAATCCAGGGGAAGATATACAATAGAAAATAGGTACTGCTTAACTTTCAAATTTTACTTCAGTTATAAAGCACAGTTATATTAAATGAAGTATAGAAACAATGAAGCAGTAACAAACCCCAGAGTAGGCAGGTTCAAATCCTTGTATAATACAATCCAATGAGTGAATGGAAACAGTTAGGTAATTTATACCAATAAACTGTTTAATAAGTTAAAAGATAAGCGCTTTCGCTATACAGCTTCTTCAGATCTATGACAATGCTTCTCTAAAAATGCAGAGCCTATATACCTTCTGTTGTCAATTAGTGATAATTACACTTCTGAACATGAGGAATTATTTAAAGGGACATCCTTATCAACCTTAAGTTTTCAAATGCTCATATAGAATGTATATATATATAACAAATGGCTGCATACATTTCTGGGCTTGTGATACAAACAAAGAATGTATAAAAAATATATAAAGAATATATATATATAAAGCTACAAAAAATGCAATGTTCAATAAAAATAACAACATATAACTTCTCTAGAAGTGCAGGACCTATATACCTTCTGTTGTTAAGTAATAATAATCACACTTCTGAGTATAAAAACATCCATATCAACCTTAAATTTCAGATGCTCATATAGAGAATCTGTGTGTGATGAATAACCACATACATTTCAGAGCTTGAAATGCAGACGAAAAAATATATATAACAACGTGTGTATAAAATATATAAAAGATACAAAACAATAATCAATAAAAATATAACTTATGAAAAGACAATATGTAAACATCTCAAGGACTGGTATTGACCATATATACATAGTCATCTTCATGAACAGACTAAATAGATATATTATATAAAACACTGTTAAACAGATATATGTACTTAAAAATATATATATATACTTAAAAAATATCTTAATGCTACTAATAGATGCTGTTCTAGAACTGTATAGTATACAAGATGTCAATATATATGCTCATATCTATAAAAATTCTCTACATTGTTATACTAAGTTCATTATTCATATTATGAATGTGCATATTTAAACAATAACATAAAAAGAATATACTCTTACAAAACATATAATTGTGTATGCAATTGCGCTAATGAAATATAGGCTATAAAAACTTTCAACTAAAAAAGTGAGGTCCATTATACCCCTATCTTTGCATAAGGATATATGGGAGGCTATGTTTTATCTTATATTCCTTCTTTGTCTCAACTTCGGTTTCAGAGTTGCTCTCTCGTTGAGACCTAAGCCTTTGTCAGCTTTGAAAAGAAGTATCCATTCATTTTCCCTGCCTTCAGTATATGTGTGAATATCACCACCTCTAGGGTTTGGGTATATCACTTCAAGGGCTTTAAAATTGAATATGTGTGAGGTGTCTGTCATCAGTACATGCTTAGCTAGAGCATTGTGTGTTGAACCTTTCTTAATGTGATAGATGTGTTCTCTCATTCGATCCCTAAATGGGCGATTAGTTTTTCCTACATAGAATGAAGAACACATCTGACATATAGCTAAGTAAACTATATGTGGTGTCATACAATCTGCTTCAGCGGAAATTGAAAAGTGCTTTCTCAGATCCGGATGGTAAAATGTGGGGTACTATCTATATAGCTGCAAAAGTTGCAGCGTCCACAGGGTCTAGTATAGCCATTATTCTTCTCTAGTTGAGTAATATTAGTGTAACAGAGCTTCCTCTTCAAATTCTTTTTATTTTTATACAAAAACTTTGGATAATTGCCCACTATCGCTTTAAGGTCATCATCAACCAACAATATGTCCCAGTGTTTGTGCATTATTTCTCTCAGTTCTGAATAATCTGATGTAAACTGTGTGGTAAATTTAATGAGTTGTGGTGTCACGGTGTTTGGTTCCTGTTCAATTGGATGTTCTTGTGGCCCAAAGTAAGGCAAACCTCTAGTAAGTCTTAGGTCTGAAGCATCCTTCAGATACCTACTAACTTCATTCCTACGATAACCTCGTTGCATTAACCTATCATTCAGACTGGATAATTCAATCTCAAAACAATGATCCATAGGATTGAGTCTAGATGCCCTGATGGCCTGTCCTCTCATGATGTTTCTAAAGACATGCGGGGGGTGCATGCTTGATCTATATAATAAGTTGTTGCTATAACAACTTTTCCGAAAGACCCCAGTGTTAATGATGTTATTATCAAGTCTTTCAATATACATGTCAAGAAACTCTATTCTATGTTGTGAACTATTCTTTGTAAATTTGAGGCATGTAGTAAGATTGTTCAAGATCGTAAAGAACAAATCTAATTCTTCAGCTGTGCCTTTCCATAAAATAAACAAATCATCGACGAAACGTCGATAGAAGACAACATGTTGTATGAATAGATCTACCTTGAATAAATATTGCTCCTCCCAATGTGCTAAGAACATATTGGCGTAGCTATTGGCACATGGTGTGCCCATAGCTACGCCATCTTTCTGTCTATATATGAGTTCATGAAACATAAACAGGTTGTTCTCTAATATCAGCTCCAAGAAACAGGTAATCAAGTCAATCTTAACAGTTGAATAGTCACCATGACTACGCAGATATTCAGTGACATACATGACTCCCAAATCATTGGGGATCATTGTAAATAAGGATTGAATATCAAATGTTACAAAGATGTAATCCATATTGATTGTTGTATCCTTAATACAAGTGTATAAATCAAGTAGGAATTGCCTAGAGTCCTTCAAAACTATCTTGTTATTATTCAGAACATATCTCAGGTGTTTTTCCACATAGACAGACAAGTGTTCGGTTACCCAGCTATGTCCTGAGACTATTGGTCTCAGGGGAGGGTTTAGTAAATCCTTGTGTATTTTCGGCAGACCATTGATAGTGGGTATGATGGGATGCGTGACTATGAGAAATTCATAGGTATCTTTGTCAATCAAATGCCCCATATATACATCCATAATGGTGTTATGTACACATTCAATGGTGTTAACAACATCCTGCCTGCTAGCCTTAACATAGAAGTCGTCACTTAACATTGTGACCATGCGTTCATTGTAATCGGTGGCATCCATAACTACTATTTTCACGCATCTTTGTAACATTTGATATTCAATCCTTATTTACAATGATCCCCAATGATTTGGGAGTCATGTATGTTACTGAATATCTGCGTAGTCATGGTGACTATTCAACTGTTAAGATTGACTTGATTACCTGTTTCTTGGAGCTGATATTAGAGAACAACCTGTTTATGTTTCATGAACTCATATATAGACAGAAAGATGGCGTAGCTATGGGCACACCATGTGCCAATAGCTACGCCAATATGTTCTTAGCACATTGGGAGGAACAATATTTATTCAAGGTAGATCTATTCATACAACATGTTGTCTTCTATCGACGTTTCGTCGATGATTTGTTTATTTTATGGAAAGGCACAGCTGAAGAATTAGATTTGTTCTTTACGATCTTGAACAATCTTACTACATGCCTCAAATTTACAAAGAATAGTTCACAACATAGAATAGAGTTTCTTGACATGTATATTGAAAGACTTGATAATAACATCATTAACACTGGGGTCTTTCGGAAAAGTTGTTATAGCAACAACTTATTATATAGATCAAGCATGCACCCCCCGCATGTCTTTAGAAACATCATGAGAGGACAGGCCATCAGGGCATCTAGACCCAATCCTATGGATCATTGTTTTGAGATTGAATTATCCAGTCTGAATGTTAGATTAATGCAACGAGGTTATCGTAGGAATAAAGTTAGTAGGTATCTGAAGGATGCTTCAGACCTAAGACTTACTAGAGGTTTGCCTTACTTTGGGCCACAAGAACATCCAATTGAACAGGAACCAAACACCATGACACCACAACTCATTAAATTTACCACACAGTTTACATCAGATTATTCAGAACTGAGAGAAATAATGCACAAACACTGGGACATATTGTTGGTTGATGATGACCTTAAAGCGATAGTGGGCAATTATCCAAAGTTTTTGTATAAAAATAAAAAGAATTTGAAGAGGAAGCTCTGTTACACTAATATTACTCAACTAGAGAAGAATAATGGCTATACTAGACCCTGTGGACGCTGCAACTTTTGCAGCTATATAGATAGTACCCCACATTTTTACCATCCGGATCTGAGAAAGCACTTTTCAATTTCCGCTGAAGCAGATTGTATGACACCACATATAGTTTACTTAGCTATATGTCAGATGTGTTCTTCATTCTATGTAGGAAAAACAAATCGCCCATTTAGGGATCGAATGAGAGAACACATCTATCACATTAAGAAAGGTTCAACACACAATGCTCTAGCTAAGCATGTACTGATGACAGACACCTCACACATATTCAATTTTAAAGCCCTTGAAGTGATATACCCAAACCCTAGAGGTGGTGATATTCACACATATACTGAAGGCAGGGAAAATGAATGGATACTTCGTTTGAAAGCTGACAAAGGCTTAGGTCTCAACGAGAGAGCAACTCTGAAACCGAAGTTGAGACAAAGAAGGAATATAAGATAAAACATAGCCTCCCATATATCCTTATGCAAAGATAGGGGTATAATGGACCTCACTTTTTTAGTTGAAAGTTTTTATAGCCTATATTTCATTAGCGCAATTGCATACACAATTATATGTTTTGTAAGAGTGTATTCTTTTTATGTTATTGTTTAAATATGCACATTCATAATATGAATAATGAACTTAGTATAACAATGTAGAGAATTTTTATAGATATGAGCATATATATTGACATCTTGGTATACTATACAGTTCTAGAACAGCATCTATTAGTAGCATTAAGATATTTTTTAAGTATATATATATATTTTTAAGTACATATATCTGTTTAACAGTGTTTTATATAATATATCTATTTAGTCTGTTCATGAAGATGACTATGTATATATGGTCAATACCAGTCCTTGAGATGTTTACATATTGTCTTTTCATAAGTTATATTTTTATTGATTATTGTTTTGTATCTTTTATATATTTTATACACACGTTGTTATATATATTTTTTCGTCTGCATTTCAAGCTCTGAAATGTATGTGGTTATTCATCACACACAGATTCTCTATATGAGCATCTGAAATTTAAGGTTGATATGGATGTTTTTATACTCAGAAGTGTGATTATTATTACTTAACAACAGAAGGTATATAGGTCCTGCACTTCTAGAGAAGTTATATGTTGTTATTTTTATTGAACATTGCATTTTTTGTAGCTTTATATATATATATTCTTTATATATTTTTTATACATTCTTTGTTTGTATCACAAGCCCAGAAATGTATGCAGCCATTTGTTATATATATACATTCTATATGAGCATTTGAAAATTTAAGGTTGATAAGGATGTCCCTTTAAATAATTCCTCATGTTCAGAAGTGTAATTATCACTAATTGACAACAGAAGGTATATAGGCTCTGCATTTTTAGAGAAGCATCGTCATAGATCTGAAGAAGCTGTATAGCGAAAGCGCTTATCTTTTAACTTATTAAACAGTTTATTGGTATAAATTACCTAACTGTTTCCATTCACTCATTGGATTGTATTATACAAGGATTTGAACCTGCCTACTCTGGGGTTTGTTACTGCTTCATTGATTATTTTTCACTTCGCCTACCCCAGCGTTTAACCTACAGTCAGAGCAAGCAGATCGAAGTATAGAAACAGTTTATTTTTCTTATCAAAGTTTTTGGATTAATATGTGAAGTCATACTGTTCTCAAAGAATGAACATAATAATAAAGTATTATTTAATTATATCAGAAAACTGAAAATGCAGTTTTGTGTAAGGTACACAGTAAATCTTCAAAGAGATGTCTATATAATTGTCAATTATAGTGCTTAAGACATACCTCTAAATCTCTTAGCAAAAGAATTCTTGACAAAGACAAAACTAATGGGGGAATAATGATCCAAATTCAGGACAGAGTTTCAATATTGCCCTTATAATCTTAGAACGTTGTTGAAATAACAGATTTTGCATTGCCATACACTTTTTGAAGGATATGAAGTCTGAAACTCAAGTGTCAGTCATTGTATAAAGACTTTTACTTGTTACAAGAAAGGCAGTCGGGTGGGTCAACCATTGAACCAGAGTATGTTGTTGTTGATGGATGAGTAGGCCCTGTTTTACTTTGTTGAATGAGACAAAAAGAGGTTAATATTTTGCTGAATTCAGCAGCAGGTCTAGCCACCTGGCGATGTGAATACAGCTGCTAGATGATGGTTGCTGTTAATGTAACACCTGACCCCAAGTACTAAATTGGGAAATAGACAAATGCTAATTAGTCCCCTGGACTAATACAAAAGTTGCATAGTTACACTCAGAAGATGCATTCGTGTAGACTGCATGAAAGACTAGCAGTTGCACAGAATGAGTTAGATAAACTGCTGACACAACTTTTAGCATATTTGGATTAGTCATAAGTGACACTTTTCCATTACAGATGACAGCTTGCAACTATGAAATCTTTCTTTCAAATGTAGTTATTTATTTATGTATCTATGTATTTATTTATTTATTCCATTTGTTTATCCGGAAAGTTCAACTGGGCAAAGAAGCCACTTTTCAATGGAGGCCCAGGAAGAATGGATATACAGGAAATTATAACAGTTGTCTATATAGAACATACACAGCAAAGGGATAACATTTAGCAGCATAACACACATCACAGAGCTCCATGAGAACCATCTACAGAAGTGCTATACAACATACAGAATGTTCAAGTAACATTAGCAGCATTACATACAAAGTAAGGATGAATAAAGGAGGTAATTATGAAATAAACAAATATATTTTGGCAAAAAAAGTATACAATAGCAATTACAAAACAGACTTTCCACAAACTGTTTTATATCTACTATATCTGCTTGTTCAAATACCCCACAGAGAAGAAACATGTTTTCTCAGTGTTCTTAATTGAAGAACTCCTTTATGGAAAAGCCCTTAAGCGTGGTTGTGCAGTGAATTTTAGAAAAAAATGAGTGGCAAACAGATATTGCTCAAGCATGAACTTTGTTCATTGATTAATCTAAGTTAAACCCAAATAAATGTTTTAAATATTCTATTAGCCATGATTTGGACAACATAAAGAATTAAACCTTGTGCTAGGATGAAAGAAACAAATGCCTTCCACTTTTGAATTAAAGTCTTTCTTTCATTAAGTTTCTTGGCTTTATTTAAAATATTTAAAACTGAGTAGAAATTATTGCTATTATGAATCTAAAGTCTATCCTTCAGGCTTATAAATTCAGAGATTTGAGATCAGGGTTTAGCATTTTGCCTTGTTGTGCCAATAAAGACACGTATAGAGGGCAAGTATATAGTGGTAGGGGTTCAATCTATCAAACTGTCATTTTGTCAACAGACAAGTCAGACTGAAAAAAGTTCTGTAATAAAGCTTTCATAATTAGCTGCAAGGAATCTGAGCCCCATAAAGTCAGACACACCGTTTCATATTATATTTGTTAGAAAACATGCTAATGAAGTCTGGTGATAGCCTTATAAAAGCAGGCATTTTCAAATTATCAGAGTTTAAACAACTCAATTAGATGGACCTGATGAAGCCCAGGGAAAAGCATTTTCTTAAATAGAGTTCTATAGTTGTAGCTTATTGTGTGCTGCCATGTTTTCTTTGTTAAAATAAAAATAAAAAAAACTTTTAACTAAGAAAGAGGTTCTATAGACTTCTGAACTGGTAAACCCTCATGGATCTTTCAGGAATATCCAAATAAGGGATTAATCTTTAAGTTTTGGGATTGGCTCCTTGTTTTTCCATCTCCCAGATTTTCCTCCAATCAGCTCCCCTGGACCCTCCCAGCATTGTCTGTAACTGCCTTTAAATAACTAACCTGCTGAATGCAATTGATTAGAACAAGAACACTCGTCCATCTACCTACTTAACTGAAATCAACAAGGCATCTTTATTCCTCTCACAGCGAGGGTATCAGAGAAAGTGTTAGCACTGGGGAGGGAGTGCAAAAGTTTGCATATTATCATTAGAGTAAAGGTTAGGAAAGGAAATGCATTTGATATTGTGCATGTGTGCTGCTATATATGATATGGGTCTGAATGTCTTGTGTAGTATTTGTAGCAATGTTAGAGAACTTTTTTTCTAAGATGGGGTATAGAATTGGAGCTAGAGCCAGGGGTGGGGATAGGATCAACAACCATTTGTAAGGCAGAACCATTTGGGCGGCACAGTGGTGCAGCGGTTAATGTTGTCGCCTCACAGCAAGAGGTTCTCCGGTTCGATTCTCAGCTGGGGTGCCTTCTGTGTGGAGTTTGCATGTTCTCCCTGTGTTCGCGTGGGTTTCCTCCGGGTACTCCGGTTTCCTCCCACATTCCAAAGACATGCATTTGGAGCGTTTCTCCCCGGGCCTCCACTGAAAACAGGCTCTGTGGAACCTAGTCGGACATTCCTGGTCAACAAATGTTAAATAAATAAAAAAATAAATAGAATACATGGACGAAGAGAACAATTTATAAAACGAGAAATGGCCGCATTTTAAATGTTACTGATTAAGTCGCCTTAAACTGGGGGCACGTATCAGATTTATAAATTTAAATCTTATTGACATAGTCACCTTAAAATGAGACTGTTATAAAAGGAAAACCCAGGAGATAGCCAGGTGTGAGTTACGTAATCAGGCCTTAGCAGGATTTTTGAGCCTGGCGTACAAATTTCAACCCCAAATTTTTTAAGTACATAGCACATTAATTTAAAACCTCACCATGAAGTTAACAAGAAATCATGTAACACTGACAAATGTTTGTGTACTATGTTTCATACAGTGAAGAAGGCACAACAACATCTGCACTTCCTATGGAAACTGAGGAAGGCAAACCTGTCTCAGTCCATCCTAAAAGCCTTCTACAGGGAGACCATCAACAGCATTCTCTCAAATAACATCATAGTTTGGTAGGGTAACTGTAAAGCATCTGACCACACATCTCTCCTGAGGGTAGTGAGGACAGCAGAAAAAGTCACTGGTTCCTCTCTCCCATCCATGGATGATCTGCATGAGACTCGGTGTGTGGGAAGGGCTAGGAAGATAATCAATGATGCCTCTCACCCTGTCCATGGCATGTACTTTCACCTTTCCTTAGGCAGGCGATATCGCAACTTATACTGCAAAACATCTAGACTGAACAGGAGTTTCTTCCCTCTATCCATAAGGCTGCTGAACTTGCATGCGAGGCATGACTGTGAGTAATTAGATCACTATGCCACTTGCTATGAAGTATCAGCTACAATAATCACTCTGGCAAATTGGTTCAATAACTGATACAGTTAGCCTGATTTCCTACGCTACTACTTTCTGAATGTGCAATAGTCAGGAGTCAGTCACCACTCCATGCATGTGCAATATGAACATCAGAATATATCATACTACAACTGATCATCATCTTCTTTTGGCTGTTCCCGTTAGGGGTCGCCAAAGTGGAGCTTCTGTTTCCATTTCTTCCTGTCCTCTGCATCATGCTCTTTCACACCAACCACCTGCATGTCCTCTCTCACCACATCCATAAACCTTATCTTAGGCCTTCCTCTTTTCCTCTTACCTGGCAGCTCCATCCTTAGCATCCTTTTCCCAATATATCCAGCATCCCTCCTCAGCACATGTCCAAACCAACACAATCTCGCCTTTCTTGCTTTGTCTCCAAACTGTCCAACCTGAGCTGACCCTCTAATATACTGATTCCTAATCCTGTCCATCTTAGTCACACCCAGTGCAAATCTTAACATCTTTAACTCTGCCACCTCCAGCTCTGACTCCTGCCTTTTCGTCAATGCCACTGTTTCCAACCCATATAACATAGCTGGTCTCACTACCCTCTTGTAGACCTTCCCTTTCACTCTTACTGGTACCCGTCTGTCACAAATCACCCCTGACACTCTTCTCCACCCATTCCACCCTGCCTGTACTCTCTTCTTCACCTCTCTTCCACACTCATCATTATTCTGAACTGTTGATCCCAAGTACTTAAACTCATCCACCTTTACCAACTCTACTCCCTGCATCCTCATCATTCCTCTACCCTCACTGACATTTACACACATGTATAATGTTTTAGCCCTGCTGACCTTCATTACTCTCCTCTCTAAATCATATCTCCACCTCTCCAGGGTCTCCTCAACCTGGTCCCTACTCTCACTACATATCACAATGTCATCTGCAAACATCATAGTCCACGGGGCCTCAACTTATGAAGTGCAATATTCTAAGCAATCACAATGTGAAGTCATAGTCTTGCAATACCTGCTAGTATAATACTATCTAATGTCTTCCTGTCCAATTACGGTAATTTATCGTGTTGTTAATATTTTAATTATTAGTGTATGTGCATTAATCGGGTCTATATTAAATGTTTGAAGTCTGAAAACTTTGAATCTCATATGATCGACATCATATGAGCAAAGTTTTCAAGCATCGAATGGTTCAGCGGAGATCATCGTAGGGAATTCTTCCCTTCACTTTAATGTAGTGTGATCTCAAAGTTGATATATTTAAGTAGCGAGGGGTGTGGGGGGTGCAGAGCATTCAGGCAGGTTTTTTTGTTTTTACTTTGTTTACATTTTAAATTCGATGTTTGAAACTTTCACTCATATGGAGTCGACCATATGAGATTCGAAGTTTTCAGACTTCAAACTTATAATATAGACCCCATTAATCTTACAGTCATTCAAACTATGTGATCATTGTTATGTCTTGCACGGGGACCAAAGCAATATAATTTTGTTCATCTTGCACTGCTGTGTATATCTGATCGACAATAAAGTTTACTTTGACAAAAAAATCTCAGTATTGTGTTTAAAATGGACATACATATACATTAAACGCATTAACAACAGAAATGTGTATACATTAAATGCATGCTAATTTTAACTACGCTTAATCTACATCCTGTTAAAATGTGTTTTCATTAAATAAATAAACAAACACGTATACATTTTCTTAAAATAGCATTTGGGGAGTAAAAGCTATCCAACATTTGGGTTACATTTGTTTCATTTTAACCTTGTAGTATGAACCTAAAGGGTTAAATGTCAGATTATACTGTATGGGAGGGTTGTGTTTGTGTTTTTTACTGATGTTTGAAAGTCACATGACTGGCTTAATTTGCATTTAATTGCTTTCATTGTGAGTAATTGTATCTGAAGAAGTCTTGCTATAGAGCAAGACAAAAAGCACTTCCTCTATTAAAGTTTACTCAGCAAGTGATCGGTGTAGTTCTCCAGCAGGTTTTTTTTATCTTATTGTACAGTTTTGCCAGTTTGTGTTTGTGTCTGGTCTTCATGTCTGCAGCCCGGGAACTATTTGTGATAATTTACAGCAGGATAGTGGTGTCACATTGACTTGTTTGACTGAAGTTTTGACACGGAAAGTAGACACCTTTTCTGCTAGACTGGATTTTTTTACAACCTATCTGTGGTAACATCGATAATACAGCTAATATTTCTGCTAATACTTCCGCCCACATTTCTGACAATAACCTGAACAATTTTAGTGGGAACAATAGCCCACCACTTTTTCCAGATACACAGAGGTCTACTGCTACCCCACGTCAGCGGAACAATGCTACTTTGGTTCATAGTCCATCTAGTTCAATTGTGGACCAACCAGGAAATAGTGGTACATCTGTATGTGTGGACAATAACAGTGCTAGATTCTCAGGGCTTATTGGGGCTCCCAAGCTTAACAGATGGCTTTCCAAACCGTTGGTGTTTATTGTAGATGCTACATCAGAAGTACGGGAGCAGCCGGCTGGAGGGTCTTTGAGTCTGTCGACTCGACTGCAGCAATTGGATACCATGATGGTGAAGTGTAAGAAACTTCAATTGGAAGTTTCTTACTTCTGCCATTGCATACATGAGGGGATAGTGCCTAAAGGACTTAGCGCTTGCCATTATCCAACGGGCCTGATTGGAAGGCTCAGCTTTCCGTAAAGACTTAACTGACATGTTTAATAGACATGGCTTGGAAATGCTGGAGGTGATGTGCAAGCATTATCAACTCCAAGTTGACTCTATCACCCATGAAGTGGGTACTTTGGATAACAGCATTAGAACTGATATGAATATGACAGCATACTACTAGCATAGACCAATATATTAATAAACTCAAGGGAACAAAATTAAAAAAGTTAAACAGAGACCGTACAGCTCATTCTATGGGCTCAGTCTATCCTGGACCACCTGGTTCCCAAACCTCTACTGTGACTGGCCAGGATATATGAGAGGGTCACCCTTATGAAAACGGTGAACAAGTTTCATTTCCTCAAAGTAGTAACAATGTGGAAGCTCAGCCAGTGCAACAGATATGGAGGAGTGAACGCTTAGCAACTAACCATGATAGGGCAGTGAACCCAACAGAACAAGCTGGTCCTTCAAGGATGGAAAATTTTCAGAACTGCTCATTCAACCACAACCCAAGGAAAGTGAAAAACCAGAGGAGCAATCAAAGCCTGAAGAAGAACAGGTGTAACAGGTAACAACTGTTGCTTATACTGATTTCAGTGGTTGCAAAGTCATTTTAAGCTCCACTGGAGATTTTAAACTGTACAATTTTTGAGTTGGGCATTTGTTCCAAACTTGTGGACTTATTGGCTAAAGGACAAACTTTTGTGCCTACCTACAGAGTGGATTTATCTAAGACTTTATTGGATTTTAAAATTTTGGTTAGAAAATTAAACTTGCAAGTCTTATTGGGTCAAAATGACTTTCCAACGCATTCTTTTAGGGTAGCTAGTACATTTTAACCTCCATTGCACCCTACATTAGTGTTATTTGAACAAGTGTGTGAGTTAGATTTACGGAATTGCCTTTCAACTGTTAATATGAATAACAGCTATACAAGTAATATATCAATGGATGAAAGACAGGCACTAGACTTCCTTAAACAAGCAAATGTGAGAATCATGCAACCTGATAAAGGGGGAGGTCTGGTGATTTTGAACACTGATGACTATATTAGTAGAATGAACTTGATTCTGGACAGCAATACTTATGTTGAGGTCTCCAGGAATGAACTCAACATAGGGTATTCCAGAATCAAAGCATTCCTTAATGACCTGTTCATTGAAGCTAAAATTGATATTGACTTATTTAATTTTTTAACCATGCCTGCCCCAACGATTCTCATTTTATTTGGTTTACCTAAAATACATAAATGCCTTTTAGACCCTCTTATGAGGTCTATAGTAGATGCAAGGAACAGCATTACTTATGCATGTACCAAGGTGGTAGACCATGTTTTGAAAAAGTATGTAGTGATGGAAACATTTGTAAAGATTTGTGGTCTTTTCTTGAGGTTATTAACACTTTAATCTATGAGGATGACTTAAATTTCATGACAGTAGATGTTAAAGACCTGTATTCATCTATCCCCCATTTAGAGGGGATTGAATTGGTAAGCTTCTTGTTATGTAACAAGGGAGCTCCAATAACTGAAGTGGGTCTCATGGAAGAACTATTAGATATAATTGTGTCTAATAATTTTATCATCTTTAATAATAGATATTTCCTACAAAAAAATGGCATGGCTATGGGCTCCCCTTGTGAGGCCAGCTTTGCCAACCTAGTCATGGCTTACTGGGAGCAGGAATATATCTTTAACAATGTGACAATTAGTGAACAAATATGTTATTATACCAGATTTTTGAATGACATATTTATTTTATTTAGAGGTGACCAATTTAAAGCAGAACAGCTGGTAACTTATTTCAACTCTACCACTCAGTTTTTGTCTTTTACTTACAATTTCAGTATCAATAGGATAGCCTATTTAGATGTGGATTTAATCAAGGATAGAGTTAACCAACGTTTTGCAGCTAAGATCCTCAGGAAAGAAACCTACTCCAACTCATTCTTACACTTTAACAGTTGTCACCCACTACATCAGAAAAAAATCAGTATACAAGGGACAACTTGTCAGGGCAGCAAGCATGATTTCAATGGATGTGGATGTCAACAATGAATGCAAGCACTTAGAGGACATATTTATCAAAAGGGGGTACCCATAATACCTGGTGGCAGAGGTGACATTGTAGGTCCAACATAAAAGATCTAGTGTTTTTTACCAACCCATTTTATGTCCTTGGAACAGACTAGATCACCCGAGTAGGAACACAACTGAGGTTTCAAATACACCAGGGATGACCCTACATGGTACACATAATTTAGTTACTATGTATAGCGTGAGTGCCCAGGAAATCTATTCTATCTTGATTAAAAATTGGGATATCATTCAAAATGATAGTATGGTAAGGCAGAAGTTACAAGATCGGCCACATATTACCTTTAAACATGGACTCAATTTGAAAAGCATTCTGGAGAAAAAAACAACCCACTTTATGCATAGGACAGGAATGTTTAAATGCCTTATGTGTAATTATTGTAAACACATGGATGTTGGACAATGCTTCACTATTAGGGGGCAGAGCTACAGGACCAAATTTAAACTTGATTGCCAATCTTAACTTGTGGTATATGCAGCCCTATATCAGAACTGTCCCACCTTTTATATTCCAAAAAGTAAAAAATAGGTCTACACGGAGTGAATGCACCCAGTAAACAACAACAGTAAAAGTAAAATCAAACAAAAGTACCGGGTGCAAAGCAGAGTTCGGTTTCGACACTTAAACACTTCTGTTCAAAATCAGATAAAAACAGTTTTGTTCAACGCCAGATATAAACCAAGTATATAGGACTAAAATCCTAGGACAACCATTCACGAAACCCACGAAGTCCAGTAAAAGATATAAATATCTTTATTGCGTGCACATAAAACAGTTGGTGAGCGCTTTCGCTAATAGCTTCATCAGACCAATTACAGCTCTGAAAAACAAGTTTTATATTGACAAAACTGAGAGGAGACTATGGGAGCGGGTCTACGAACACCTGTATGGCATTAGTAAATTAAAATTAGAAAATGCCTTAGCAAGACACATCAATGAATTTCCACAACATTGCTTCAAATTTAAAGAAATCAATTGTATTACACCGGATGGTAGGGGTGGCCCAGAAACACTACTACTGGAAAGATTAGAACTCTTATGGCAATTCCATACTAATGCTTATCACTACCCCGGGCTGAATGAAACTTGTTCCATTTTCTGCATTTTGAAATTATAAAGTCTTAGCAGATAAAGCTGGACTGTATAGCAATTTTAGTTATTTAATCAATAAATATGTGTATAGGGATCTGTATTGTATTTTATTACATGTATTTAATTATATATTTTTTAAAAATATATATTTAGTACTTTTTAGTCATTGTTACAATTGATTTGAATATAGTTCACTTAAAAAGTGGCTTTAGTTGTTTTCAACATTTGGGTTACATTTTTTCATTTTAGCCTTGTAGTAATAACCTAAAGGGTTAGATGTCAGATTATGTTGTATGGCAGGGTTGTGTTTGTCACATGACTGACTTAATTTGTATTTAATTGCTTTCATTGTGAGTAATTGTATCTGAAGAAGTCTTGCTATAGAGCAAGATGCAAAGCGTTTCATCTATTAACAATTACTCAGCATGTGATCAGTGTGGTTCTCCAGCAGTTTTTTTTTATCTTGTTGTACAGTTTTGCCAGTTTGTATTCGTATCCATCGCAGTTCCCAAGGATACATTCTTGGCCCATTCCTATTTAATGTCTTCATAAATGATCTTCATAAAGCCAGTAAGCATGCCTCTATCATATAGTATACTGATGATACTATCCAAATCTGCATAGCCAAACCCTGCTAAACTACAACTAACCCAAAAATCACTCCCCTCTGTCAAGTCATGGCTCACTAACTCATAACTACTATTGAAACCCAAGAAAAACTAAACTCTTATTTATGCCTAAAACTTATAATGAAAAAAATATATATATTTTCTATAACCTCCTCCAACAAAACCATAATAGAGATTTGTACCCCACACTAAACTTCTAGGGATCATTATAGATGAAGATATGAAATTCTGAATTCGATCTAAAAGGAGTTGTACAAAAATATCAACAGCATGGTACCCTCTACAGAATAAAGCACTATTTAACTGATGAAGCAAGGAAAACTATTCCATTGCTACTACTTACTGCCAACCCTTCTTTATGGTTCTTCTATACTCATCAACATATACTCTAACCTATAACACCACCTCAAACAATGCTGCAATAAAACAGCTAGATTTGCTACTTAAACTGTAATCACTACTGGCCTACTCCCAACTGCTATTACTACTTACCTAATACCCTTATTAATAGCCCAAGCTAACCTTATTAACAGCCCAAGCCGGGTCTATATTATAACATCAAAGTCTAAAAACATAGAATGTTATAATATCAAACTCATTCAATCGAAACACCAGAAAACTGAACAGCCAGAATAGCGAATTTTTTTCCCAGGGAAAAAATTTGCTGTTCCGATAAACATACACACAACTCAAGCACATCAAAATAAATAATCCATACACAAAAACTTCACAAAACCCTACACTAAACCAGACATACACCACTAGCTATCCACTTACCTTAACCCAACCCTAACCCTAAGGTCCCTAACTATCGCACACTCATCTTGCCCGCTCTCTAACCCTAACTCACCTACCCCACCCTAACCCTCACGTCCACACAATCGCACATTTACCTGATCCACGCCCTAACCCTAACTCACCTAACCCATGCCCAATCGCGCACTCACCTTCATTCACACATTTACCTTAACCCAGTCCGTAACCTTCGTTCCACAGTTGAGGAAATAGCGAAGCTGCAGAAATGGCCCACTGAATACGTTCCCTAGGAAAGCATTTGCTGTTCTGCAGCTTTGCTATTTCAAGCATTCTCTCTACTGGGTTTGATATTATAGCATTTGAAGTTTTTAGACTTCGATGTTATAATATAGACCCCCCAAGCCATATACCCTTATCAGCAGCCCAAGCCATATATCTCTTTTAACAGCCAAAGCCATATACCCTTATTTACAGCACAAGATAAATGCCCTGCTCTAGCCCATATACTCCTGCAATATACATCAAACAGGTTGCTTCATTCCAGAGGCAAATGCCTGTTGAATGGAACTAGATCCAACAATTCTACAGGAGAATCTCTATTCTCATACCATGCAGCTAAATTGTGGAACTCTATCCCTTTTCCAATATGGCAGATAAATAATGTCAAAGCCATTAAAATGCTAATTAAGCAACACCTAATGGATGTTTGGTCCTGCTCCTGCTCTACTCCTGGCTAATTTGTCCCTCACAGGTGGCCAACAACCATTGCTCTGCATAGTAACACCATCTTTTTTCTTACCTCTTCCTACTACCTCCTAATTCTTTTACATTCACTTCTCTCCTACTTTTTCCTCTTTACTGCAACCTGGCTTTCATCTCTCCATTCCTTATCTGACTATTCTTTTATCAGTGAACATTCAATGCTTATACTCATTACTTAGGCCTTTATGGCTTATTTTCACATTTCTGTTTATACAAAATCATGTAATAATCCTGCTCTCATGTAAAACACTGTTCTTGTTTTGAAATGTTCACAGTTCTTGTCTGCTTACAATGTCTCAAGCTATACTTAACATCTCAGGTTATATTCAATCGACTTCTATTATTTATTGCAATATTTTAACAATATTCTTAATGTCTTTTAATGTATAAAACTATATAATTTCTGCTGGAGCTTTTGTCCCCATGCAATGAAATGAGTCACTGCCCTTCTGGACTATCCCTCTAAACAAAAGTAAATAAATAAATAAAATAAATATATTTCTGAATTATATTGTCTGTTAAAATTCTAATATCACATTTATTTTTATTAAGACTAAAATCGTTGATACATTTGTCATTTTAATGATCATTAAATGAAATGCTCATAATGCAAATAAAAAATAAAAACTACTTCAACAAAATTATAGAATTATTTCTAGGATATATTATTCTTCCCAAAAGGGATATATTCTTATGTTTAGAAATTAAAAGCATTTACTTATTTTGTATTTTCACAGTAATCAGTTCACATTATGGAGACAAAATGGTATAATTATGGAAATTAAGTGCAGACTTCAGCTGAATAAACTAATCAGACAGAATTATAGCTTTTCTAGATTGGCTCCCTGGCTTTCTGTCAGCTGCTTTGCATAAAGCATTTAGCTTAATGAGAAGTTAACAGCCAAGTCTGCAAAATTTATTTACTCACAGAATGTCAGAAATGGCATGTATAAAATATTAATATATAACATTTTTCTCAAAATATCTACTCAATGAGGACAGCATCATTTCAAAATAAGACATTTGATGAGGCCTTGCCTGGAAAGTTTTATTGTACGTGTCTTCTCATGTCACATCCAGAAAGCAGCAATTTTTCAGAACTGCTTGGGCATAAGTTCCAGTGTATGAGTTATAAATTAATGCTACCAGCTTATTACAATATGTTTTACAGTCAGTGACATATCCATGCTTGCATAAGTTGAGGACCACATGTCAAGAAATCAAAATCTGACCTCAGTATAATGTGACATGGACAAACCAGAAACTTGTTAAGTTAACTCCCTGTCATGGCAAAAAGAGTGACTCACTTTCTCTCTAATGTAGAAGTTTAAATAGAAACTGAGTAAGCAACAGTTTAACAGTTTATATATACATTCTAACCATTTTAGTAGACTGTAATTTCCTCACTTAGCAGTGGGATTATTTAAATCAATGAAATGTGCCATTAAACTTTGCAGAGAAACATAATACAAATCATTTTATTAAAAACAAGATAAGACTATTTTGCAGATACAGTTTACTAAGATGATTTATTACACTATTTTGCATGTAGATAGACTTCAGAAGCTCTGGACTCAGCAGTTTTTCTCTCAGGCTACTGTGCACCTGGTAAGATTTTTTTTTTTTTTTTGTAAAAGACAAGTGTATGTATTGAACCAGGAGAGCTGAATAAGGGAATGGGTTTAGATGCCAGGCAGATAGAAAAATAATTTGGTTTAAAAGAAATTAAAATACTTCTCCTGGCAAATGAATGCAGATAAAGTACACATAAATTAAAAAAATATAAATTGTCCCAATTAATAGTAGATTCAAGCTGCATTATATATTATATTTGTTATTGGGATTTGTGCTAACGAAGTAAAATATAGTTTTGCCCAGCAGGTAAGGGGCTGAATAATCATTTTGTGATGAGTTGTTGACAGCCATATGATATAGTCTGTATCTTTCAAAATGCAAGTGGCATATTTTACTGCTACTTTTACAGTGGCTTGCAGAAGTTTAAGTTTTAGTTTTGGAATGACTGCAAACACAGAAGAGATGAAAGGTAGCTGTCCCTAAAAAATGAAGAAAACACATAAGGAAGAAAGATACTACCCCTTGTCTAGGGACTGAACCTAGAACCTCTTGCATAGTGTGGGGTTGTCACTGCTTCTGGACCAACAAGAAGTCTCTGGGCTGCTAGGTGATGAGGTACCATCAAGATCAATTATTTGTCCTTTCAGCTAGGAAACCATAAACATGTTTATTGTTTTTTGATTTGTCTTTTCTTTTTCTTTATGCATAGAAGCACCCAAATGCAATATAAATCATTGACTTAGTATAGTTTTAATGACTAAATAGGTAAGGGAAATGGTGACTCTTGTACTGAGTCAAGGTCCTCCTGCATTATGTGTGATTATCAGCAACATTTCATGTCCACATTCAGCAAATTATACTTGGTGGGTTGATGCCCATCTCTGAGTAGCAGTTATAGTGCCTTACGCATCATACACCTGTAAGCTAGCCGGCTGCTAGGCTGCTGATAAACAATCTGTAACTGTACCAGATAGTATGATAAGCAAACTATCAATAAATGTCTACCTGATATGCTTTTAGCACTGTATGATGTACTGATCTAATGTTAGGATGAATAAATAAATAAATAAATATTAGGGAGGATTCAATTCAGTGTGACTCTACATGGTGTGTAGAGCCTCACAACCATGGTGAACACTATTAATTGCACCATAAGCAGCTGAATTGTATGCTAATCAACCAATCCAACATGGAGCCACTATTCAACAAGCTACAAAGCAACCAACCATGTAGACTCAGTGCTGGTTATCCCTGCAAATTTCAAAACCTATTGAAATACAGCCACAAAAGGAGTTTACATAGAAAGAATGTTAGGGAATGCTGTTGGTTTAATTCATGTGTATGTATGCTACTGCTGCTATCAATAGACCATGACCAAGAAGGGGAAGAATATTCAGACCTTGGTTAACTTATCACAGTCTGCATGAGGTGGAAGGTGTAGAGTGCTACAGGGTAGATGGAGACACACTACAGGAACTCTGCAACCTCTGTCATCCTTAACTCAGACCCAGGGAAAACCAAGGGGAACTCATGCCAGTGGAGACAAAGGTATGTGTAGCACTTAGTATTTTAGCTACAGGAACCCTTTCAGAGACCAACAGGGGACATACTGGAGGTGTCACAGATATCACCATCCAGGATCCTCCATCAATTCCTCAATGCTATTCTCCAACATGCCAGTGACCACATATATTTCCTCCATACTCCTGAGAACAGGGCCAGAAATATGCAGTTCTACCCTGTAGCACACTACCCTGAAGTTTTGGGTGCCATAGATTATACACGTATAGAAATTAAGGTACCACCCAAGAAACAGGGAAGAGTCTACATGAATAGAAATAGCTTACACTCTATTAACTGCCAAGCCATGTGTAATGCTAAGGGAATAATATTGAATGTGTGTGCTGGCAACCCAGGCAGTTACCACAACTCACATATCTGGCACACCTCCCAACCATATCAGATTTCATTAGGTGCGATATCCCATGGGGTCATTTACTGGGGGGTATAGGTTCTGCACTGGAACTGGAACTGATAATTCCCATCAGAAATGCACACACATCCACTGAAGAGTGCCATAATAAGGCACACGTTCAAATCAGAAATATCAGAGAGAGTGTTTCTTGGCTGCTAAAGTCGAGAGACTGGTGCCTAGATACATCTGAGGAAGCCCTGCAATACAATTCATGTACATGTACATGTACTGAAATCTTCACCATCTGTGCCATGCTTCACAACATCATCTTGAGAAAGCAGCTTCAGCAGGATCAACAAGAGGAAGGGGCATACACCTCACCACCACTGGCAAGGTGACCACAGTTACATGCAGGTAAGGAGTCAGAGAGGACATCGGCAGCTGCTGTGGGTATAGGCAGATGTAGGTATGCTCAGTATGCCCTTGCATTGGCTAAGAGACAATGCATAGCATACTCACTCAGCACCTAAGGGGCTAACACCTTCATCCTATGCGCACACACGCACACACACACACACACACACACACACATATATATATATATATATATATATATATATATATATATATATATAGTAACATTGATGCCAGGCAATGCTCACAACCTTTACTTACCTATGTAAGGGCTGTGTAATCTAAGCATCAGACAGATACAGCCCTGAACTAAAACTGTAGCAACTGCTGGATTTACAAGATAAGTGTTGAACCTGGAGTGTTAAAACAGAATTGTGTGATAATACAATTGAATGGCATATCCCTGCATGTTGTTACTTGGTAATGTAAGTAAGTGAAAGGTGGCTGATTTGTACAGCAAAGACTTCAGCATGTGACAGCAGAGACTTATGTGCATGCATGTGACCTCATATCAAATAATAGGCCTCAGGCATCAAAGATTAGCACATTCATACCTATCAAAAGTACTGATGGTCACCGAATGTCCTCTATTTTGCCTCATACTTTTGTACTGGAAAATCGTTAAAGAGAGAAGTTAGAAAGTAATGAGATACATTTCAGTTTTAGACTTCACAGCCCTCGGAAGATTATTAAAAATACTGATGCAAAAAACTGTGTTGATTCTATCAACTGTCTTACTTTCCAAGTCCAAAATATGTTAAAAGTACAATTAGCAAAACAACATCAGAAACGCAGCTATACTAAGCACTATGTCAACTATGCACCCTGAGCATCCGACACAAATCCTATTTATCATTGAATCCAAAAGATAGAAAACAAAGATATGACACAGTTATCATCACATATACACTTGCACAGGGTGTTATATCCAGGGGAGGGGGCAGGAAGCCTAGACTGACCCAGAGGGTAAGTGAGTGCATGTGGGTAAGACATAGAAGCAGGCAAATATCTGTATAAAATAACAAAGGCCAGTAAGACAGAATGAGCTTTAAACTTCATGACTGAACCATGTAACTGTTGTGTGTGTGTCTGTATGGGTCCTCCAGATGAAATTGGTGTGAGTGTCTGCAGGAACAAAGCCAAGCTCTGTGATAGCTCGTCTTCTTGGTATATCAGACAGATATGAGGTGTACATGGTAGAGGAGGCAGTTCATCATTATCGTACCCAATCACGAGAACTGGCTCTGCCAGGAGTTGCACTGACATGTCCACTCCAACATTCAGATGCACTGCTGCTACCTGAACATGACTGATTCTGCTGGAGGAGCTCCCCTCACGAGGATGTCCAGGACCAGGACCCCATGGCCTGCCACATCTAATGGAGTAGTGGAAGTAATGCTACTATGGGAGCTTGATCACTCACAGCCATGTCAATTAACAGCTGATGATGTGGCTGACCTACGCCCACATGGATGCCACCCCCCCTTCCCTGTAGATGTTCCATCACAGACACCGTTCATTCCAATGTGTCATTCATCTGATCCACTGAATCAGCAACACAGTAGAGGCAGTCATGCATGTCAGCCTGTGTCACATCTGCACCCTAAGCATTTATCTGGAGGACCAATTGAAACATGCCTGCATCTTCATGATGGCCTTAAACATAGGTTGAGTGGCACAGGAAGACACACTTGGATCAGGTGGAGGATGGACAGCAAGCCTCCTCTGAGCAACCCTAACAACCCTCCTGAGTGGCACCTCATCAACACTTTGGCTATGGCCAGAGTCAACAGGCACTGAGGCCACAGTAACCACACTGCTCTGATTGAGTATCTCACTTAACACCTTTCCAATATCTAAGGGCTCACTGCAATAGGTCATCATAGGTCTACTGGCTGTGTCTGATGGAATTACAGGGTATGGCTGAATGTCAATCTCAGTGTCAGATTCAAATTCTGCATCCAACTGACTGTGCCTCTGTTTGGTGACCATCATCATCAGAATCTGCTGACACTCTGACATCAGGTGGTAGGAGTCTCACACTTCCACTATCAGAATCTTCTATGATAACAAGCAACAAACACAGAAAAAAATGAATACCTACACTATTATAGTCAAATATATGCTAACGAACTAACAATGGAGCCACTATTGCAGACAATACAGCAATACACACAACAGTCCTGACACCCACATCACAAACTAAATATTTCTTTGAGCTGCTCATCAATACTGATATAAAAATGTTGGCTTACCATTTGCAGATGATTGTAGGCTCCCCGTGCTGGATGGTCCTGGAAGAAGTTAAGCAAAAGGTAAGGACACCATCATCAGAATGAACAGTATCAAAGGAGTTTAAATGTTTTCCACTTTATATGTACATTAATGATACTTTTAACAAGAATTTGGATGACAAGTGCACCCCAAGCCCATATGTAATCAGCTAGAATGTGTTGTTAACTGTATTGATCTACAGCTATTTCCCCCAAACAAATTTAATGTGAAACAGAACTTAAGTATTCCTGTTAATATTTTACAAGAAGTATTTAATAACTGAGACAGGTAAGCCTACCAGGAAGCTCCTTGTGGGACATATTTATCCCCCCTGAAATAGCAGCACCAACATCAATCACATGCTGTTATACACTTTCCAGTGAGCTGCCTGGATCCCTGACAGTGGACAGGAACTCTTCATTTGGTGTCAGTGGTGGGTCTGTAGCAGGGCCCCCTGGTAGCCATCTGTTCATGGGCCTCTGCAGCTGCTCTGCTCTGAGCTGATGAAATCATGTCAGTGGCCCTACCTGATCATATGTCCTACTCTGGCTATCTACTGTGTTCACATCAGAAACTATATACTGCCAATTTTGCATTCTACCAGATATATCTCCATGTCCCCTTTCAAGCAAAAAGGCACCATGATGCCTAAATGCTTCCACAATTACTTCATTTTCAGGGTCACTGAAGGGTGATTTTTGGGGATTGGGATGCCTGAGTACCATGGTCCAAAGTGACATAAAACACAAAAGAAGGATAATACACATAAGTATCACATACATAAAAGTCCCACTTCAATATAACATATAAAAGGTAGTATTTTACTATTACCCACTGGAGACACATAAAACAGTCAAGATATTCAAATATAAAAAAAGGAATTGTGTGGTTGCAACATATTACAATCACACAGAAAGCAAGGTTGGATCCAAAACAAGGTGAGTAACAATAGCAACATCTTGTTTGTGCCAAAGGGGAAATGCAACTTTGCTCCTTCACCCCAAACAACAAGCAAATGACACATTTTGCTAAAACAAATCAGAGAAATGCTAAAAGTGCTTTCAAATAAACTGTCCCTGAGACATGTGTACAGATTTACTACAGAACATTCCATTTTAAGCAATTTCCAGTCATGTGTCATTGACAATATAAGACATTTCCATTTCACAGAAATGACAATTTAAGAGTATACAGAGAAAAACAGTTGTAAGATTAGCACTTGTGATGACAGTTTATAAGGCTATGCATCTGAGAAAGTAGAATGTCCTTACAATGCATATATATATATATATATATATATATATATATATATATATATGTTAATAGATTTTTCTTACTGACATTTCAGCACATCCAGTATACAGCTGGAAAATGTAAGCATACCTTATCAAGATCAGTAGTCTTCTGTGGAGATAAATCCCAAAGTAATAGCTTCTTCTGTGTCATCCACATAAACAAGTCTTCTCACCTTTAGGTTCCCTAGATACACAGTTCTCTTTTTATAGTGTAGATTCAGGGCTCTGAGCACGGTGAAGATGCAAATGAGGTGTGAACTTATTAGAATTGCTAAATACCAAGTACTTGGCTCTGTTTAGCAGATGTCAACATAGTGCAGGCACTCATTCAGTGTTTGTTGCTAATAGATTGCAACTGTGAATGATTACTGGTAGGAAGAAGGAAAACACAACAGCAATTCAGACTCCCCTACCTCCAGTGGGTATGTCAGGAAGGTTACACTTACAAAGTGTAGAAGTAATTGTATCAAGGCTTTAAATGTAAGTAAGCAGCACCCATTTCAGAGTTTCTGTTCAGTAACATCCAATACCCCTTTCATTTATTGACAACTGTATATTCTTGCCATTTAATATCTTCACATATTTTAAGGACAATGATGTAGAATGCCTTACAGATTGCATGTCTCAGATTACTGGTCAGTTAAGACAGGAATGGGCAACAAACACAGAGAGATAAGGCCGAGCTGCATTTATGCAAGCAATAGTCAGAAATGGTTGTGTGATCACTCATTGCACTACTTCTTAAATTAATACATGTACAAACTGTCATACATTTTGTTAGTACTGTGGATGTTGCAGTTGGTTGTATGCACAATGATTTTAGTTCTCTGCTGCAAAACTGTTTGTGGGGCAAAGATGGATAAGACACCCTTATTATGTTTTGAAGGTCCGTTGGAGTGAGAGTTCAAGTCCAGACCTGTGTAAAAATATTTCATGTGCACCAATATAAATGTTGTACTATTTTTATTTAATAGATATCTTTCCTTCATTTCACTTAATTTTTCCTTTTTTTTAATGCCAGTGTTTGTATGGCTTAGCACAAACAAGGAAGACAGAAAAACACAAAGTATGTCAGGCTTAGCTGTGCTTATCTCATTTGTGTGATGCTTAGCAGTGCACAAACCCGGACTAGTGGCCCACACAGGAAGTAGACAGAACACCTGCAGACAGGGTGTAAACAGTGTAAAGGTAAAAAAAAGGATGCAGTGTTGCAGTTTTTGCTTTCCATCGTACAACACTGCAAAGTGACATTGTGAGGCAGTTAGCAAGCTACCCCAACACCTGCAGCCATCAAACCCCTGCAGACAGGACAGGATACAGTCAACAATTTATAATGGACAAATTCTATTATTTCTTTTGGGTACCCTGCAAACACAGTAAGCAGAGTTGTGCAGTGGGTAATACACAGAACTTAAGAATGAACAGGAAATTTGGTAGCTGACATTTAATTATTCCTGTGGCAGCAAGTGTAAATGTACAGCTGTCATACAGATGGTCCTGGATTCTAATACAAGAAGTGCAAAATATTTTTACTGTTGTGACAGTCCAGTTTGTAGTAACAAACAGGAAAATATACAAGTGTTATTTCAATGCTCTTGTGGCAGCAGGTGTCAGTGTAGGGCTATCATACACATGGTCCTGGGTTCTAATACATGACATTCCAGATATTTTTACTGTTGTTCCATTTCACATTATATTCAATCTCACTTATAACACTTTATACATAATCATAAATACTGAAGCTGATATGAATTATTTGTTTGAGGGATAAGACATCCTTACTGTGTTTTGAAGGTCCAGATGTATGACTGAGGGTATATTGTCCACTATGTATTTGTATACTGTTTCTGTAAGTATAATTCTGCTGTCTGGACTTGGGTGACCTTCACACTTAAATAAGACACATACACAAATGAATCTATATACAAAAGACCATGTTGGGTCGCACACAAACATGGTTAACACCTCAAACTGTCATCTATATTTATGAATGATTCATGACTATATCTGAGCAGCACTTCTTCTGTGGCAAAGATGGAAAAACACTCCTTGGAAGAAAATCCCTTATGCATAGTTTTGAATCCCACACTGTAAAAATCAATTTTATCAATGTATAAAGCCAAGCATGTCATGTCAGGACATTCATGCTCCCAATGCATGTCAGCAAAGTTAAATCACCTAATATTTACAGAAGCAAACACCCCTCAAACTAATGTCAATTGTCAGATTAACCTTCCATTTTCAAAAATTGCTTTCCTCCCTGCTTGGCACTGTTGCTGTCCACTTAACATTGAGCAAACATGGTTGGCATAATTTCTTGGGTTTGAGCGCTACCATTAAACATGATAACAGGAATTGGTGGGAAATCATCAATTGCCATTGCTCTACTTTTGGGATTAGACATGTCTGGCATTAGAGTTGCTCAGGAGTCCAGAATATTTATTGGACTCCTGGTAAAGGCCACAGCAAAACGCTTCTGCAGGGGGACTATTCTGGCTCCCGGTGCAAGTCTGAGGCTTGGAATAGTCTGGCCAAGGCTGTATCCAATGCATCTGGCATCACATGCACTGGAGAACAGTGTAGGTACCACTTCAATGACCTAAAAAGGTATAAGAGGGATACACTCAACCAGTGGATGGATGAGTTTTAAACTAGTGACATCCTACAGTTGTGGAATGGTCCTAATAAAAATAATTTATAATATATATAAAGCTAAATATATGCAAGACTGGTATGCATAATGCTCTTCTTTTCTTTTCCTTTTTCTTTTCATAGCTAATCCTAAAATTGAGTTGAATAGGCAGGCTTATGCTGATCATCTGGAGAGACTGAGGAAAGCAAGTGGTATGTACTCAGCACAAGAGAAGTATTATTGTAGCTTTAAAAGATAAAGATAGATGTTCTTGTTTTCTATACAGTAGTAGCAAAATAAGCATGCATATTGTAACTGCAAAAGCAAGTATGCATGCATACGTCTGTAGCACAAACCAACTTTAGGAGTCAAGTGTAAGACTGTATTCAGAGGTTGTGGGTTCAAATACCATGAGTGATAGCTATACAATACTGCAATTCTTTAATAATATGACATATATTAAAAATCTATGCAAGTGGCATAAATGCCCAGCTGTTAGCTATAATCTGCATAATTAGACCAAGCATATGTGCAGAATATGCACATTGCAAAGATTACTTTGAGCAATCCATAATTATAGTTTGTAGTTGTTAGGATGTATATTTAAATGTAATACTTCAGGTAAAATAGTTGTATTATTGCGATAAAGCATTGTATGCCACATATGAGGGTACTAATTTTATCTGTTTTTTTCTCTCACTCCATCCCTTCTATCTTTTTTTAATTTTCTATTATGTCTCGTCAAAATGTCTCTATGTCATCCATCTGTAAGAAATCACTAAATACTTCACAGCACAGCAAGATAGACCAGCCCTAGTGGGTCAGCCTGCCCCTGCTCCACTTACTCCAGCACCAATGCCCAGCAGATCTGGGACCCAACCTGGCAGCACTGCCTCTGCTGCCTCTCCACTACCTGTGCCCTCAGGTAGCACTCCCTTGGCAGCTGGGGCTGTGGTAACCCCAGGAGTACTGGCTGAGGTGGGGATTGGTGTGTAGGGTCTTGCACACCACTGGTGTACACCTACGCCTGATGGAGAGGCTTCTCTCCCTCATAGTCTTTGGGAGGAGAAGACATCAAGCACTCCAGCAGCCAGTGGAGTAAATGGACAGTGATGTAAATCCTGCAGGTGAGGACTAGATCCTCACTGTCCCCATGTTTGAGAGTCATGACCTTACATTGTCCCTTTCCTCACACCAGTCATGGTGTCCCCCAAACCTTTCTGTCCCACACCATCCCTATGTCTTGTCTTGTTTATCCAGTTTGTTTGCATTTGCTTCCTTACATACCCAACTTACTTGAACCAGAAATACCAACATCCCTTACCCAGCATTGCTCTCTTACTTAGGTAAACAAAAATGGGCACCAGTCCTACAAAAAAATATCATCCCATGCATAGCTCTCCATTTTGCATGTGTCTTCCTGACACTCTTGATTTGGTCCAATTGGCTATACAACATGATCTTGTTGCTGTCACCCCTCTTTCTGAAGGTGATTGTCCAAATTCAGCTAATATTCTATACATCTTCTACACTGATGAAAAAATGGATAGCTATGGTTCTTTCCTACCTCCATCCTGCACATTCCTATATTACTTTCCCTTTGTTCTTCCCCCTGCTTGATCTCCAATTCACCACTTTCCTATCTGCTCCATTTTCACACCTATAATCTGGTCAAGAAATAGAATCATACACAACAGACAAGTACCAAAAAAAAATGGACCCCTTCACTTTTTGTCCTGTATGATTGCACGGAGTTTGGCAACATGCACCAATGGCAATTGACAGTGAATGTCTCTTTCTTGGTGCAGTTACCTTCCTGCAATGCCACTTAAACATGCTGTGCTTCGGCAACACAGAGTAATACATAGTGAAGGTAGTGTATAGTATGATTTCACTGCATTATCGCTACTAATTTAAAAGTATTATATACACGTGGATTTGAACCCTACATTATTTGGGCTCAGAAAGAATGTGTCAATGCATTTACACATGTTGCCACAGGATCAGCTAAGTAGCAGGTGTGTTTCATACACGCAGTACTAACTCTCATAATTTTAGTTATGAGCCTCGCATTTAGACACTACATAACTATGCACAAACAGGGAAAGCATTACAAATGTGTATCTCCCATATGCAAACACTTTGTCAACCATCACATAAACCCACTGCTCAGTGGCATGCTATGCAAAGTAAATAACAGCATGTATACTTTTGTTTACTGTCCATTTATTTTTCATGCCATGAAACTACATATGGAAACATAAAAAAAATGAAGGCCCTAGCTAAAAAAATGTCACATATTTACAATGCAGCCATGTGTTACCTCCCCCCATGCACTGCAATCCTGGTCTTTCAGTACTTGTTTACAAATATATTATTATATACTGTGCGCATTTTTAGAATGTCAATACACATTCAGATTTTTAAATACTTGTAGTAATGTGAATACCTTTTTGCATATTGTTTACAAAGCTGTCTCTTAAAGTATACCTGCACATTGGAACTCAACTACCATATACTACACATTGCACACTCATCAGTCTGATAACATGTAGAACTTCAAATGTCTTGACAGTTGAACATCCATTTCATGCAGGCCTACCAACAACTTCTCTCCAAACATCGAGTGCTGATGTCATCCACCCATAAGTTGTGCTGCAGCCTTGTAACAGTCATTGCATACTTGAGCTGCATCAACTTTATTACAAGCTGAGATAAGTACAAACTTGCAGTGTTATAAGATAGCACTGCATTTTATTTGTTTTGTTTCATTGAATATTGTGTTAAAAATAGTACTGCATTTATCTGCTTATTTGTTGGTTCACTGAAAATTGTGAGCTCTCTCTGTGTCTGCAGTTAGTTTTCTCCACCTGCAGTTAGTTTTCCCCACCCACCCTTCCTGTTCTTGTTGTGGTATTAATCTTGGTGGCTTTGGAATTGACCACCCTTCCTGTAAATTTGTGTTTCAACACTCCTCCTGGGCCCATTTCACTCAACCAAGTACAGTGAGGTCATATTTTGATTTCAGACACTCCTACCATTCCCATCTGGCCAGCCCTATCCCAGCTCTATCCTAGTCTAGTCTCATTAGCTCGTCCTGCCTAATACAGAGAGAACATCTGAGTAGGAATACCCACTTAGGCCCTGAACTTGTCTAATTGAAGACTGCTGAAACAGGGTTCATTTCTGAGATTTTTTACTGGTCAATTGGGTAATTTGTTTAAATCAGTTTGCTTGTTTTCTATTGTTATATAAAAAAAAAACAAATTTGCACTTTATCTGCTTTTACTGTATTTGTGTTTCTTCCTACTTAATTACCGTATTTTGCTTTTGTCTCTTCTTAAAAGTACTCCATTGTGTTTATTCTGCTGCATTTATTACTGCTTGGTAGTAGCCTGATTAAATTGTAACTGTTATTCTAAGTCTTTTGGTTAAAGCACTTGGACTTCAGACCAGTTGTTTTACATTAATGAGGTTTGTGGTCTGCATTGTTGTGGCAGGACAGGTAGCCTATATCCTTCTAAGCTGGCAATTGTTGATTGAAGGCTCAGTGTCTGTTATTCTAAAAATGTATTAATTCTAATATAAGCACTTGGGTTCCAGGCCAGTTATTTTACATTAAGAAGGTTTATGGTCTGCACTCTTGTGGGAGGAGAGGCAGGTTTCTGCCCTTCTGAGCTGGGAATTTCTGGCCAAAGCCTTACTGTACCTGCTTATTTGAACTATTTTTCTGATATTGGTGCACCTTGTCTGCTGTAGCATAGACTAGATTCAGGCCTGCTGAATCTAGTTTTGTTTGTATAACTTGAGCACTAATCCATGCCATCTTTTTTGGAGCAGGTTCCCCTGCACCCTAGTGGCAGGAGTGTGCGGTTAGAACTTGTCTGATTGAAGACTGCTGGAACAGGGCTCAGTTTTGAGTTTTTTTACTGGTTAATTGGGTAACTTGTTTAAATCAGTTTGCTTGGTTTCTATTTTTATAAAAAAGAAATTGCGCTTTATTCATCAGCTTTTACTGTAATTGTGTTTCTTCCCACTTTATTACCTTATTTTGCTTGTGCTTCTTCTTAAAAGTATTCACTTGTTTTATTCTGCTGCAGTTATTACTGCTTGGTAGTAGCCTGATTAAATTGTAACTGTTATTCTAAGCCTTTTGGTTTATGCACTTGGGCTTCAGACCAGTTGTTTTACATTAAAAAGGTTTGTGGACTGCATTGTTGTGGCAGGACAGGTAGCTTACCTACTTCTAAGTTGGGAATTGCTGATTGAAGGCTCAGTGTCTGTTATTCTAAAAGTGCATCAGTTCTGGTTTAAGCACTTGGGCTTCAGGCCAGTTATTTTACATTAAGAAGGTTTGTGGTCTGCACTTTTGTGGGAGGAGAGGCTAGATCCTGCCCTTCTCAGCTGGAAATTTCTGGTTAAAGGCTTATTGTGCCTGCTTATTTGAACTATTTCTTTCTAAAATGTGTGCACCTTGTTTGCTGTAGCCCAGATGTTAGTAGTTTATTGGCTATTTTAGGCTAATTTCTATCTCTTTCATTTCCCTGCTATAAAAACTGCATTTGCGCATTTATTTGCACTTATATTCAGCTCAGCAAGTGCCTGCCACATGTCCTGCAGAGTTCTACAGCAGCAGAGAGACAAAAAAGAGAATTTGGAGTGATTAAGTATCATTTGTATGCATTTTCTTGCTGTCTTTAACTAATTCCGCCTAAAACGCAAATTTATTTAGCGTTTCTGTGATTTAAAAAGCTGTTTCTTCTACATATTTTACTTATTTGCTGCCTGCACATGAACTAAGTAATTTTCTGTGTTTAAATAATCTGTTTACCTGTTGTAGGCTACACATTAAAGTGTGATAGCCATTTCTGTGCATTTAAAGTGCTTTTGTTTTGATTGTATCTGCTGAAAAAAACAAACAATATACTTATTCCCTGCCTTTCTGAACTAGTATAGTCCAATTTTCAGGTTATTACTGAATTCCGGGCTATGTTACAAGTTTCTGTGTTGCTCATACCTTACTTGGATAGAAGGATGTTTCTCTGTTCACCTGTGAGAGAGGGGAGCTTTGACCAGCATATCTGTCCCTGGAGGAGTGGTTTCAGCCCAGAAGTTAGTATTTTATTGACCATTTTGGGCTAATTTCTATCTTTTTCATTTCCCTGCTATAAAAAATGCATTTACATGGTTTTGCGCACCAGCCAGCACCAGTTAGCTAAGGTTAAACTATTCCTGGCTCCACAAAGTCTACTCTTCAATTTTTCCCTTGGAACTAGACAAACTTTCAACTTAAGCACTCAAGCCATTCAGTTCACAGCCCAGCACTTGCTCAAAACTCATGACAAGCTCTAATTAACCCTAGCACTAGACCCCCCCCCCCTATACTGTCTAGAAGGACAAGGCTCTCCATTCATCCCTACCAGCCAGTCAGTAAAACAGCTAACTTTACCTATTCAGGTATGTCCAAAGGGCAGTTTCATGTGTACTCTCCAGTCCAACTTGTGAATCTGGGCATTTTGAGGAAATGTTACAACTGCCTCATGTATACAAAAAACCCTCTCCTCCTACCACCAAACACTAATATATGCAAGAGATGCAATTATACAGCCAACCTGGAGGCAAAGCTCTCTCAACCCAAGACTGGAACTGACAATCAAGAGGAGAAGGAAAATACTTGCAACACACCGCCAGTCTCACATAGACCTACTAAACCAACACTGGCAAATAACACACACATAAATGCACAAAAACATACTCAGAGGCTTTAAATAAAAATCTGCAAAAGCAACAGAGACCTCCAAAGCAGACACCCAAGCAACCTCCACACCCCATCACAAACCATGAAACACATACTTCACATAATCAGTGTGCCATGCAATCACAGCCCTTAAGGCAAAATAACATACCCAACACACTAGTAATAGGCATCGCTATAGTCAGGCACACTGATGTCCCACTAATTAGGCTGGACAAGGAGAAGGTTACAGTTAGTTGCCTGTTGGGCACCAGGATCCACCACATAATACAATCACTCAGGTCACTCCAGAACAAGTACAAATACAACTCTGTCATTGTCCATGTTGGTGTGACTGACCTGAGATGTACCTCCCTGGACTACATGAAAAGAGACATGGAAAAGCTCTATGACCACGTAGCCCAAGCTGGTATGACCCTGACCCTGAGTAGCATCCTGCCCTCACCAAGAATGATGCCAAAGTATAAAGAAAAAATGATCAATTTCAACAAATGGCCAAATTTCTGGTGTCATTCAAAGGGGATCCAGTATCTGTCCATCTGGGATGACATGCTCAACAAGCCATGTTGCTTCGCAAGAGATGGCTTGCACCTATCACCCTTAGGCTTTTGAAAACTGGCCAAGGCTTTTGCCACCCTCATAGTGCCTTTTTTAGCCAAGGCTCAAAAGACAAACCCACCACCGTAAATAGCACAAGTAACCAAAAACTAAGGGTAATGCTACTCAACGCCAGAAGTCTATACCTCAAAATGCATGCACTCAAGGAACTCCTCAGTATGGAGAACATCGATATCTGTGCAGTAACAGAAACTTGGTTTAAGGCTCCAGAGAGCACCCCAGCACTACTAGGCTATAACTCATACCATACATTTTGGCCACAGAACCTGGACTGAAACACAAAAGGTGGGGGTGTATCCATATTCATCAAGGATACCCACACCTCCAGGTTAGTGGCACAGTGCAATGCCTCAGAGATCATCCTTGTGCAACTAACAATAACATCAAGAAATGAAACTTCATTCTTGGATACAGTTGATTTAAAATTAAGAAAAGCAGTAGATGAATTCAAAAGTAATATAAATTGTTCTAAACTAGTGCTAGAACCTTTCCAAATCAAATCAAAAAACAATCATCAACAAACCGTTGATAAAATAAAATACGTGTATCCAAAAAATTATTCCCATCATGTATATGCTGCAACTCCCATTGGTACAACACCAAGTTGGCATATGTGTTGGCCACAGGAGTGCCCATAGCCACACCATTAATTTGTAGGTATGGCTGTTGATTAAACATGAACACATTATTACTTAGTACGAGATCCAAAAGAAGACAAATATTCTGTACATACTCAGTTGTTATAGAATCTTGAGCTGTTAAAAATTCTCTAAGTGATTCTTTTTAAGTAATGGGCTTATTAATACCACTATTTATAAAAAGCAGACGCATATTGCCAGGTATATACATTCTGACAGTATGCACGCCCCACATGTTTTTCGGGGCGTGGCTAAGGCCCAGTTTGTAAGAGCTAGTAGGCTTAATACTGATAATGAAGTATTTAATATACAATGATCAGAGATGTATCAGGATTTTGTTAATTGTGGGTATGATGATAATATGCTGATGGAGTTAAAGGACCATGTTATCCGTAATAGGTGTACTTTGAATTTACCCTATTTTAGGAATGTGCAAAATCAGGAAAATGAGGTTGAATTAGATATATTGCAGAATGCTAATGTATATAATGGGATTAGATATGTTACTTCTTTTGCCAATAGGATTGCCTATGTTAAGCAAGTCATATATAAATACTGGCCTGTCTTAATGGCATCTTCTGACATTTCTAGAATATTGGGTAATAAACCATATTTTAGCTATAGAAATATGAGAAACCTTAAAAGCATATTATGCTATAAGGATTTCCGTCCTCCGACTATACCTGATTTTGATAGGCCCTTATGTATTACATCTCGTCTAGGCACTTATAAGTGCCACAATTGCTCTTGCTGTTCAGATTTGGTTGACACTGTGGATTCGGTCAACTATATTCATCCGAGTACCAATTGTGCATATAAATTTAGCCTTAGAGCAACTTGTAATTCTATTAATGTGGTTTATATGGCTACGTGTGTTGTCTGCCATTCATTTTATGTTGGTAAAACAACACGTAGGCTCAAAGATAGAATCAGTGAGCATAAATCAGAGATTAGGAGACAATATGCTAATAATGCCTTATTTAAGCATATACAATCTTGGGGAAATGCACATACTTTTAGATTTAGAGTGATAGATTCAGTGACAGCTATGATGCGAGGTGGGGATATTAATAATCACCTTGAAAATAAGGAATACCAATGGATTATTCGGCTGGGAGCTGACCATCCTCCGGGTATTAATAACACTGTTAGTATTAAGCCAATTCCTACTAAGTTACAGCGTACTAGGTTATGACTGAATGAATATTAATGCATTATTTGATTGTTAATTAGTATGTTTTAGATAATTATATTAGAATTATGTCTTAATGTATTGGGTTATTATGTTTTTTTATCATGTTTTTTATCATGTGTTTATTATTGTCATGTGCTTATTTTATGTTTTAAGATTTTTAATGTGAATATTTGTCACATGATTCTGGCTGCGGTCATGTGTGTATGGGCTTTCTTATACAAGCGAGTGCTTTTTATCTGACTGTATTCAGTATTGAGAAAGGGTTCTACCTGAAAGCTTTGCATTTTTTCTAGAAAGTCTCTTTATCCAACGTATTTTGTGTTTTTTGGAGCTTCCTTCAGCTTTCTACGTTGTTTTTGCTGATTTCAATTACCCAAACATTAACTGGGAGAACTACTCAAGTACTAACTCCCTTGCTCAACGGTTCCTAGAATTTATAAACTCGAATGCCCTGGATAAACTGGTCAACACCCCCACCAGAGGTGACAACATATTGGACCTAGTCATCACCAACATGGGCGACCGGTATTCTACACCGGAGGTCAACCCCTCACTGGTTAGATCAGATCATAGACTAATCACTCTGGATATCCACATTCCGCCCCCACCCCAACCAAGGAAATCACAGTGAAAAACTTTTCTAAAGCAAACTTCACGTTACTGAAGACAGAGGTGGAAAGGTTCACAGCCCCCATGCTAAAGGACAACACTGTCCAAGCTGCTGAATCCCTTACAAAGGCACTCTATGAGCACCTGCAAGAATTCATGGATCATGCTATCTCAAGCAAAGCCAAGACTCACTCCTCCAAGAAAAGGAAACCAGTCTGGTGGATCCCTGTCATAAACAAACTATATGATAGAAGGAGGAAACTAGTACAGAAAAGAGTAAAATCCCAAGAAGGAAAGACATCCCTGATCAGTATCAGCAAGAAACTACAATCCTTCATAAAATCATCCAAGGCTAGCTTCGAAAGAAAAATTGCCAAGGACTCCAAAGATAACCACAAGGTGTTCTTTAGCTGTGTCAAGAACCTAAGTGGAAACTCTCAGATCTGCTCTGAGTTAGTGCAGAATGACACAAAATACACTGAACTGACTGATATTGCCAACATTCTAGCAGACAGGTTTAGTGCAAACTTCACCCCCCTCTCACACCCTAAAGGGCCCATAACCATGCCAGTAGAATATAGAGCCCCAGCAATCACCAACACACAGGTTAAAACAGCCCTATCCAAAGCCAAAAACATGGCTTCAATGGGACCAGATGGTGTCCCAGGCTGTGTCTTACACAAACCCTAAAATGAACTAAGCCCTCACCTAAACACAATGTTCAAACTCAGCCTCTCTACAGGCTACATACCCATAGAGTGGTGCACAGCAACAGTTATCCCACTCCACAAAGGTGGAGCCACAACGAACCCCGGGAACTATCACCCTATAAGCCTGACTAGCCTGGTCTGCAAGGCTATGGAGCACATCATCATGGAACTCATTAACAGACAAATTGAAAACCTCCAAACGTTGGCCCTACCCAGTTTGGCTTTGTTAAGGGCAGATCATGCCTCCTAAATCTGGTGGACTTCTTTGAGACAGTTACTAAGGCTTTAGATGAGGGAAAGGAGATCCACACAGCCTACCTAGACCTCACAAAGGCTTTCAACACCATTCCCCATTCTGGTATAATAGACAAGCTCACCAGCCTGAACATAAACCCTGACGTCATGAGATGGGTTACCAGATGGCTCACGAATAGAACCCACACGGTGAGAGTTGCAGGCTCTAGGTCCAACTCCAAACTGGTTACAAGTGGCGTCCCCCAGGGCTCAGTCCTGGGACCCCTGCTTTTTGGTATATGCTTCTCAGAGGTACAGGCAAGCACAGGAGGAGTATGGCTGACCAAGTTCACAGATGACTGCAAACTGGGGGCCATAATTGACTCTCCGGCTGATACAGACATCCTCCAGAAGGGTCTCACTGAGACGGATACCTGGTGTCAAAATCATGGCCTCAAGCTACATGCCAAAAAGTGCATAGTCATCCCCTTTGGAAAAAACAAAGTACCCACGAAATACCACATACGTGGTAGACCCCTAAATACAGAAAATGTAATAAGGGATCTGGGGACCCAAGTAGATAGTAATCTCTCCTTTGATAATCATATTGCCAAGGTGGTTAGAAAATCCTTCTATGTGGCCCACTTAATCACAAAAGGGTTTGCATCTAGAACAAAAGAGGTTATTGTGCCCCTCTCCTCATCACTCATCAGATCCATCATAGAGTACAATGTCCCATTTGGGATGTACCTTACAAGACACCTGCAACAGCTAGAAAGACCACAAAAGTACCTCACCAAGAGGATTACTGGCCTCAAATAGATGCCCTATGCAGCACGACTGAATAAACTCCAGCTATACTCGTTTGCATACCACTTACTCAAAGGTGATCTCTGCCTGACATACAAGGCCATGTCCAACCCAGAATTGATGGACATGCTCCATCTAAAAAAAAAAAAAAACAAATCCCAGAGAGCCACACGCTCTAGGGATCTAAAAATCTAAAAATCACCACAATGATAAATAGGACTTGCTGGGGGGATATATTCCTGTCCCAGAGACTCCCCATGCTTTGGAACAGGATTCCAATCTACATTAGGCAGAGCCCTTCACTAACACTCTTCAAGAGAAACCTTGATGAGTGGATGGGAAACAGAAAATATACCCCGGGGATCACTGCAGTGGCTCTGCTGGACAGAGGCACAGGGAACTAATGGCTCTGCTGGACAGAAGCACAGGGAACTAATCTAAGGGGGGCAGTGAAAGCCAACACATTCTGGCTAGGCTTACAGTTGCCCTCGGTCAGATAGCCTAGTACTTACCTATGAACCTATGAACATGTGCCATGGCATTTGCATAAAGCACTGAGTTCTCTAGTCTGTGTACATAGATAAGTAGGGGTTCTGTTCTCACTCCTCTCAACTGGGATGTGTGTGTATCTATCTAGTCAGAGGAGCCTGTGTGTGTATCTGACAGTTACTGCTCCAATCTCATGCACTGACAGTATTTTGACACTTGCACATGCCTACACATCCATTTCATGTAGGCCTCCCAACATCTTCTCTCCAAACATCTACTATTGATGTCATCCACCATAGGTTGCCCTGCAGGCTTGTAAACATCAGACTTGTGCCGTGGTGCTTGTGTAAAGTAATTAGCTCTCTAGTCTGTGTAGTAAGATAGATGGGGTTCTGTTCATACTACAGTCAACTAGGGTGTGTGTGTGTGTGTGTGTGTGTGTGTGTGTGTGTGTGTGTGTGTGTGTGTGTGTGTGCGTGTGTGTGTGCGTGTGTGTGTGTATGCGTGTATGTGTGTGTGTGTGTGTGTGTGTGTGTGTGTGTGTGTGTGTGTGTGTGTGTGTGTGTGTGTGTGTGTGTGTGTGCACTTGCTTGATATCAGAGAAAGCATTTTATACCAGCATGTGGACACTGCTATTACCATTTTCTCCTCACCAGACATGCTGATGTCATCACCTATAAACTGTTGCCTGACACTCTTCAAGTCAAACTTGGGCTGTGGTGCTTGCCTTAAATATAGAGTTATCTAGTCTGTGTACTTAGATAGGTAGGGCTTCTCTTCTTACTGCAGTCATCTGGGGGGGGTGCTTGTGCACTTGCTTGACATCAGAAATAGCATTTTACACCAGCATGTGGACACTGATTTTAGCATTTTCTCCTCACCAGACACTGCTGATGCCATCATCTATAATCTCTTTTCTGACACTCTTCAAGTAAGACTTGAGCTCTGGTCCTTGCCTTAAATACAAAGACGATGCCATCATCTATAAACTGTTATCTGACACTCTTCATGTCAGACTTGAGGTATGGGCCTTGCCTCAAATACAAAGTTCTCTAGTCTATGTAGATAGATATGTAAGGGTTCTGTTCTAAATTCAGTCAACTGGTTTGTGTGTGCTTATGCACTTGCTTGACATCATATAGAGCATTTTACACCAGCATGTGGACACTGCTAATAGCATTTTCTCCTCACCAGACACTGCTGATGTCACCTATAAACTGTTGCCTGGCACTCTTTAAGTGAAATTTGAGTTTGACGCTTGCCTTATATACAGAGTTCTCAAGTCTGTGTACCTGGAAAGGTTAGGGTTCTGTTCTTAATGCAGTCATGCAGTCAACTGAGGTATGTGTGTTTGTACACTTGCGTGACATCACAGAGAGCATTTTACACCAGCATGTGGAACACTTCTATTGGCATTTTTTCTTCACCAGACACTGCTGATGTCAGCAGCTATAGCTGATTTGCAGATGTGCAGTATTCCCATCAGAGCACCGTCAGAGAAAATCACCTCATCCTATATAATACAGATTACAATGACAAGGCTTTCAGTCTGTCCACATATGTCATGACATGGTTTGCAGAGCCTGTATTTTCTTGGTGAGAAATCATGGACCTTTCCAATATGGATACTAGTAATATCCCAGCTGTGTGCAAAAGATGTACGAGTTGTTAATGCTACATTCATGTCGCCTGTATCTGTTAGATGTCCTGAAGAGGTCATTGAAGGCATGCATGATGACAACACTATTATCCTGTGGAACTTTACCAGGCCAAGGCATTTGACACAAATCCACACTGAGGTATTCTCTCAACACTGTCAGATGTGGCCAGAAACATCTATATTACCAAGTGGGTAGACCACTGGCTTACATACATAGAATCTAAATAAGTTGAAATTTGTGAAATGATGCATATCCCTTGTTCTGTGATCAGGTACATACATCAGGGTTGTCCGCTAGACCCTTTCCTGTCCATTATTTAAGTCACAGAAGAATGACATACACATACAGTGTCCAAACAGCTATCTGTAGGAATACAGATTGTGAGCAATCATTGACTCCAACTGTGATATTAGTATAATGCAGGCAGTATCAACACACACCAAAGATTGTTGCCACAGCCATGACAACACATGAAATGAAACACAAACATATGGGGATTTGTTACGTTATGAAAATAAACTCACAAACCAGTTATAATGTAGACATCACACCCTATAAGCATACCAGTCTGGTATGTGACCTGTGTCCTGGGGTAGATGACATGTGGGACATCAACCAGCATGTGACCACAGTGGTGAGTACTCACTTGTATGTAACACAACTACTGAATATGTGCAGGACATCCATGTCAAAGGCCAGAATTCCTCCATAATTTACAGCCATCACACCAATAACTGTGTACAGTGCACCCTTTTTCATGTAACTCCCTACACATCTTCCTGTGATGTGTAGCTGAAGTGTAACATCTTTGCTACAGTGAGCTGCCACACATCTTATTGGCCATACCTAGGTATTCTTTTTGTTGCCTAAACATTACTGTCTGATTGTGTAGTTTGAAGTCTGCCATATTATTCATTATTCATCTGTGTGTGCCTACTCAATACCCACTTGGTGATATAGGTGTTTCTGGCCACATCTGACAGTGTTGAGAGAAGTGCGGACTTGTGTCAAATGCCTTGGCCTGGTAAAGTTCCACAGATGCATGTGTGATACCTGTTCTGGTGATGCACACAGTACATACATACCTGTTTGACATCATTGATGGCATGGGTTACATTTGTGACAGTGTGGAATGTGATATACATACATATATATATATATATATATATATATATATATATATATATATGGGTCCTCTTCAAATTACCGAAACGTCAGTTCGCCGACATGCAGAAGAGGAACGCGAAAGGACCTACAACGCAGTTGACCGACATGCTGAAATCCCGACAGCTGGAAGACCGACAAGGGGAACGTGTAAGCGCGACTTGGTAAGTATGCGATAGTGAGGGATTTTGGATTAGGGAGTGGACAGGTAAGTGTGCAATAGTGAGGGATTTAGGTTTAGGGTGTGTGAAAGGAGAGTGTGCGGTAGTGTCGGAGTTAGGGTTTGGGTAATGTAAGTGTGTGTTAGTGACGGGTTTATGTTTTAGGGTGGGTTAAGTAAGTTAGAAATAGGGTGCAGGTAGGGTACGTGTCTGGTACTGTCGGACCTTAGGGTTAGGGGTGGGTTAAGTGAGTTAGGGTTAGGGTGCAGGTAGGGTAAGTGTGCGGTAGTGTCGGACCTTAGGGTTAGGGGTGGGTTAAGTGAGTTAGGGTTAGGGTGCAGGTAGGGTAAGTGTGCGTAGTGTCGGACCTTAGGGTTAGGTGGGTTAAGTGAGTTAGGGTTAGGTGCAGGTAGGGTAAGTGTGTAGTGTCAGACCTTAGGGTTAGGGTTTGGGTTAGGGCTAGTGGATATGTAATGTAGTGTAATGTGTTGTTTACGTTTAGTGTGTCGGTGTAATGGTGTTCGGTGTTTTGCGTTGTCGGTATTGTGTGTTGTCGGTTATTTGGTGTCGGTGGTTTGTGTGTCGGTGAACTGGCGTGTCGGTGTTCTAAAGTAGACCCATATATATATATATATATATATATATATATATATATATATATATATATATATATATATATATATACACCATGCATCAGTCAAATAGCCGGTGGTGATCATAATGTCACATACAGGTATGTCCCTTCTAATACCCCCTCCTAACACCTCCAGCAGATGTTACAGAGTCAGAATGGTGTACTTGATTATCCTCATAGATTGCTGACATGTCATAATAGTTGTACAAGTGTGTTCATGCAGAACCATGTATGACCACTCAGAATCACATATGTTGTATCAGAGACATGGGATTACTGGTGGCATTATTCTGATATTGTCCATGATTGTGCATGCTTGTTTTACTGTTGTCCATGAGTCTGCAACTGTGTCCCACTTATTGGAGACCTCTGTTGTCATTACACTCATATGCAGGCAAATCAGTTTGCAAAGCTGCGCAATATGCACCAAACACCAACTGTATATAACATCCCTGATAGATGTCCTCAACATTGTTCACGTCAAAATGCTTATCTCACAAAGACATCTTCTCCACTGTTATCTCACCTTGTCTGACAGTCACATAATATACATTTTCACTATGAAGTCTGTACTTTGCCATGTCGATATGTGAATAGTGTTACTGCTACAATTGTCTTCCATTTACATGCCATTATCTGCTGTACATTACAATGTTTCAGCTGTCCTCTTTCCTTGTATTCATCCCTACAGTTCATCTGAGTGGCCCTATTCAATTCACACACTCCCCCTGTTTATTTTAAATGGCAGTCCATGTACCCTTAAAGATCATTTACACAACTTTTTTGCACAGAATGCCTGGAATGGGAATTTCACAATACTCTGCACTGTATACACTGCCCTGTACTGTGTTTGGACAATACACATTACTATATAATATACCCTGATAATCATTGTGGCATTCTAAGCAATCTCACTAACCTAGTCTGCTTTTCTGTAAACAGGTTTTCTTCATATTGTTTTACATGGTTTCCTGGTCAACAACACTGTTGCCGGCCACAAAACCTTGCTTGTTTACATTTGAATACGGTGCACAGCATGAATATGTAATTAGTGCTGCTGCTTACCATGCAAACATGTAAACTCTGTGTAGGCTTCATGGAAAGCCCACACAGAGTTTATTGAATTCCACTGCTTATATATAATTATATGAGTACATATGTAGTAATCCCTGCGCATAACTCATGTTAGCATTGCCAACCAAAACCGAACATTAGAAAACATAAGAAAAAAAATCAAACATTGCCACAAGAATCAGGAAATCCTTCTATGTGGCACACCTCATCACTAAGGGCTTTTCATCCAGAAAAAAGGAGGTCTTTGTCCCACTGTACTCATCCCTCATTAGACCCATTATAGAGTACAACACCCCATTTGGTATATACCTCACAAGACATCTGCAACAGCTGGAAAGGCAGCAGAAATACCTCACTAAAAGAATCGCAGGCCTAAAGCAGATGCCCTATACTAACCATCTAAAAAAACTCCAGCTATACTCTGTGGCATATCGTCTACTCAAAGGCAATCTCTGCTATACATACAAGGCCATGTTAAACCCTGAGTTGTTGGACATGCTCCACTTAAAGAATTCCCAGTCCCACAGAGCCACACACTCCAGGGATCTAAACCTTGTCATCACAATGAACAAAACATGCTGGAGGGATAGGTTCCAGACCCAGAGACTCCCCATACTATAGACTGCCCAAACATGTCAAGCAGAGCACCTCCTTGGCCTTCTTCAAAAGGAACCTTGACAATTGGATGGGAGATAGGAAATTCACCCTGGGGATCACATCAGTCACCCTGCTAGACAGGCATCCAGGGAAGTAAATATGGTGGGAAGAAATATCCAGGGAATTGTTATAGCTAGGCCGATAGCCTAGTACCAACCTATGAACCTATGAAGAATTAAACTTCAGTTATTCATTAAAACACATAGCACATTTACAAAACTAGCACATTAATATAAAAGCAGAAAGAAAAAAGGACCGATGGAATGAATGACTAAATGACTGATTGAATGAATGAATAAAGTAAGCATTACTAATACGGCGGACTTCAAATTACACTACTTGTAATGGGAGAGTTACACACACACTTACTTAAATAAACTAATTCCAAAGTCACTCAACAGTAAAGACATAGTAATTCTTCTAGCAGGGAAAGATATTTCTACAAAAGTAAACAAAATAAAACACTGGGAAAAAATCCAAAAGGAAGAACCGGAATTGAAAACCACTTTAATGTAAAAACAGTTTATTACTGCTATTCCTCTGAAGACTTCATCAGAAACTAAATATATGGAGAGGTTTAGAGTCTGACTTTATAGTGTATATAGAATATTTACAGGGAACTACATCCTTCCTAAAATTTACTTTACATATATCTACTATTGAAATAGATTTTTTAGATGTCAAACTTATGTTGGTTGATAGGCAATTATTAACTATGCCCTTTAAGAAGATGTGTAAGAAAAATAATTTATTGAAAAAAGCAGTATGTACCCCCAACATATTTTTAAAATCATATTAAGAGGACAAATCTTACGGATATCCAGGTTAACTAATGATGACACCATCTATTCTAGACAAGAACAAGAGATACAGGATTTATTCACACAAAGAGGGTATAGTATAGGTTTATGTAAAGAAACCATTGAGAGTGTTAGAGAACAAAGGCAGGGAATCAGACAACCATATTTTTCACACAGATCCATCCAAAGAATGAAAATTAAGAGAAATTTTGATCATAATAAATGCAGGGTATGTATTCCCTACACCTCAGATAATAAAGCAATTATGGATATTCTATATAGAAATTGGCATATTTTGACTATCAATGAGAAGGTGAAGGATGTGGTAGCTGATAAACCTACAGTTACATATAAGAATATGTGATCACTTAAGAAATGTTTGTGTGACAAAACAGGAACACCAATGGAAAATGTTAGGCAGAATACAAAAGGTACATATAGTTGTAGTAGGTGCAATTATTGCAGTTATATACTTGCAAACCAAGTTTTTGTTCATCCTGAGACATTGAGAGAATTTAAGTTCTCATGCTCTGCCAGCTGTAGTACAAGTAATGTTGTTTATCTGGCCTGTTGCACACAATGCCCTAAGTTTTATGTAGGGAAAACTACTCGGCAGTTAAAAGATAGAATTAGAGAGCACTTGTACTATACACGAATAGAAGATACAAGAAGTACACTGGCCAAACACACCATACAGGCAGGAAAGACACATACATTTCAGTTCACTGTGATGCAAGTTATACATCCAAATATAAGGATGAGAGACATTAAGAATACTATCGAAAACGATGAACAAAAATGGATAATATGGCTACAAGCTGATAAAAGCTTTGGGTTAAATGATTCTATTAGTCTGAAACCTTTTCTTAAAGATAGGAAGCTGATACACTAATTATTTGTTGGTTATTTATATATTAAAAGGAAATATATATATTTTTTATATATTTTTATATATTTATTCATATAGATTGCATACTTAAAATAGTATAAGTAAGTTATATACATATAAAAAGAAGTTATGTACCTACAATAACGTTCCATGTTAGTTGTCTTCATCTCGCCTTCTTTCTTGCTGGTTGGGATTGGAGCTGATCCCCGGCTCTGACTTGGCCATCATCTATAGCTCGAGAGCTGTTTACTGGCTCGAGGCTACCCCTTATCCCATGACACCTAGCACTAGCTACCCAGATCTCATTTGTAATAGCTAACCCCAGACATAGCCAGAGAATCAACCTGTCTAAACAAACAGGTTGAGCATACCTGTCATACTCTCTAAGTCAGTAGAGGAAACAAACCAGAGAACACTCAGCCAGTGAAACCAAAACTCCTCTCGATCCAATAGGACAGGGGGATGGAGGGTGGGATGCAAGAAAGAAGGTGAGATGAAGACAACTAACATGGAACGTTATGGTAGGTACATAACTTCTTTATTTTAAGTTGTCTATCTCACCTTCATTCTTGCTGGTTGGGACAGCATCCCTAGCACCTACAATCCTGGGTGGATCATTGGAACAGACTCTTCAGAACAGTGGAACCAAAGTCAGCTCTGCTCCTGGAGACCATATCTAGCTTGTAATGAGAAATAAAGATATGAGGATTTGCCCACGTAGCAGCTGCACAGATAGAGTCCATGGGCAACCTAGATTGGAAGGCTACCGAGGTGGCCAAAGCCCTAGCAGAATGACCTTTTGGTTTGATAGGCAACTCTTTGTTTCTTGATTGATAAATGAAAGTAATAATGTGGGACAACTACCTAGATAAGGTCACTTTGGAAACTGGGAGACCTTGTTTGCCTAGAGCGTAGGAAAGGAATAGTTGGTCCACTTCCTAATATCCTTAGTCCTGTGCAAGTAAAAACGCAATTGTCTATGAACATCCAATTGGTGTAATTTGTATTCTGCCTTGCTGGTGTAGTTAGGGAAAAACACAGGAAGGTCTACAGATTGGTTTAAATTGTTTTCTGAGCAGACTTTCGGAAGGAACGAGAGATTAGTACTCAGAGAAATCCTGTCCTTATGAAAAACCAAGTATGGAGGACGAACACATAGTGCCTGAAGTTCAGAGACGCTTCTGGCTGAAGTAATAGCTACCAGAAAAAGTGTTTTCCAAGATAGGAACTTAATGGAGCAGGATGCTGCAGGTTCAAAGGGGGGCATAATTAAGGAGGTTAGTACCAAATTAAGGTCCCAAGGAGAAGGGGGATCTCTCACTAGAGGTCTAAGGAGAGTAGTCCCTCTTAAAATGGCTTTACAGAGCTTATGAGACATAATGTTTGAATTAGACAACCCAACATGAAAGTTAGAAATGGCCACCAATTGAACCCTGATTGAAGCAGAAGCAGACCCAGAATTAAAAAGTTGTGCTAGGAACTCCAAAATTTCATGGACTGGGGCTGAAAAAGGATCTATGTTCCTAGCCTCTGCCCAACAAGAAAAACATTTCCATTTGCTAGCATAAGTCTTTCTAGTTGTGGACTTGTGAGAGGAGACAATAATCTCACGCACAGCTGGGGAAATGCTGGGAAGCCTGGCTAAGGTTGGAAGTGGAGCAACCAAGCTGTGAGCTGGAGTGTTCGGAGGGATTGATGCAGCCCACCTGATTGATGAATCAGTAGGTCTGGAATCGGATCCAGAGTCCAGGGCTGATCGAGAAGGTAATAGTGCAGGAATGGAAACCATATCTGTCAAGGCCAGTAGGGGGCAATGAGAATCATTTTGCAACCCAACGATATTGCTTTCTGTATGAGTTTTGGTATCAGGGGAAACGGAGGGAAGGCATAAAGAAATCCCTGAGGCCATTCGTGGACTAGACCAGACTGTCTCTGGGTGTGTGACCTGGAAGCGGAAGAAGGGAGAAGTAGTTGCTGCATTTGCTGTTGAAGGGGGTGGCAAAAAGATCACAGCAAGGCTGTCCCCATTTATGGAAGATCAGATCCGCAACTACCTGATTCAGAGACCACTCATGAGGCATGAGAATAGCTCTGCTGAGCCTGTCCTCTATGACGTTGGACCTCCCAGGGATGTGCGTCGCAATCAGAAATCATTGGGAAGAAATCTCCTACTGCCAGAGTTAGAGTTCTTCTCGAGATAGGGGGTAGGACTTGGTTCTGCCCTGCTTGTTGATGTACCAGACCACTGACATGTTGTCCATTTGAATTGCAATCGTCCCAGAAGGGAGAGAGTCTTGAAGAGCTTGCAACGCTAGGAGCACAGCTCTCATTTCTAGGATGTTTATATGCAGGTGGTACTCGTGAGGCTGCCAAGTGCCTTGGACTGTCCTGCCCTGATAATGCCCCCCCCCCACCCTATCAGGGAGGCATCTGTGGTCACCGTGACAACTGGAGGGGGCTGAATGAAGGGTCTGCCCTGAGTCACTAGTGGGGAGACCATCCACCAGGAAAGGTGCCTATTGCATGCTTCTGTAATCATGATCATGTGAGACACGGGTAGCTGTTGGAAAGACCACTGTGTGAACAGCAGCAACTGAAGGATCCTCATGTGAATGCGGGCCAGTGGGATTAGAAGAATTGCCACTGCCATGGAACCCAGAGTTTGAAGGACGAACCTGACTTGGGATCCTTTTGCTCTGCATTAGAATTTGTACTTGCTGGAAAATTGTAGACACCCTTTCTGGCGGTAACCTTGTGGACATGTTCTTAGTGTCTAAGTCTGCTCCTATATAGGTGATAGATTATCAGGGCAACAAGGCAGATTTTTCAAAGTTTATTGTAATGCCTAGCTGAGAGCAGATTGTGATAGTGTAGTCCCTGGCTTGCAGAAGTTGATGCCTGGTAGTAGCAGTGAGGAGCCAGTTGTCTAAATATGGAAACACCTGGAATCCTCGAAGTCTCAGGTGAGCCTTGACCACTGCCATACATTTGGTGAACACACTGGGGGCTGTGGTGAGACAAAAGGGCAGAGCTCTGAACTGGTAATGACTGGCTCCCAGCCAGAAGCGAAGGAATCTCCTGGAGCGCCTGTCCATTTTGATGTGGTAGTACGCATCCTGAAGATCTATGGAGCACATCCAATTGTCCTGACCCAGAAAGGGTAGAATGGACTGTAGCGTGACCATCCAAAACTTTGTTCTTTGAACAGACTTGTTTAGTCTGCTGAGATCCAGAATCGGTCTCCAGTCCCATCTTTTTTGATACCAAAAAGAACCTTGAGTAAGTTCCGGATCCATATTGGTCAGCCGGGACTTCCTGGATGACTCTTTTTTCTAGCAGTCTTGAAACTTCTATGACTGCTTGGCCCCTCATATTGGGTGTAACATCTGGAAGGAATTTGCTCAATGGTAGGCGGGGTTGAGAGAAGGGAATTTTGTAACCTCTGGATATAATTGACCGTACCCATTTGTCTTGCATTAAATTTTGCCAAGCTTTTAGGTATAGTGAAAGTCTTCCCCGACTGCCTCCAGAGGTGGGCAGCCGGGCAACACTTCAGGGATGCTGAAAGGGCTTCTCAGAGAAAGAATCTATGTTGCCCTGGTTCTGTGGACCCCCTCTGCCACAAAGGCGGCGTCTATTGCTATTTCCCCCTTTTCCCCTGGAGGAAAAATCACTACATGTGTCAAGCGAGGCTCCCTGGGATTTTCAGAACCACATTTTACCACTCTTCTGACCCTTGGGGTATGGTCTGGAAGGAGTGGAAAAATGGACTCCCATGGCAGAGAGAGTCTTGCCTTCTTGCTCACACCTAGTCAAAGTGTCTTTCACCTGTGGTCCAAAAAGAAAGGACCCATCAAAGGGGGTGTTGGTGAATGAAGCTCTAAAGGGTTCCACAAAGTTACACAGCCGCATCCATGCATGTCTCCTAAGGGCCACGCCTGTACCTGCGGCTTTACTCACACCATCGGCTGCATAAGAAATGAGCCTCATGGAGGAGTTGACTACAGAATTAAGGGTCGCCAGCTGGGAAGCCACTTTAGCTTGAGCCCCCTCAGCTGATGGACCTTGAAGGTTATCTCTGAGCTCTTTAAGGAGATCCCTCTGAAGCCGGGTAAATGGCATAAGTAGTTCAGTGACCTCAAGGAAAAGGTCACTGAAGCAAACATTCCCTTCCCATATCTGTCCATGGTCCTAGACTCCTTGTTAGGAGGATGGACAGATGAAGAGGTTTCAGCTAACTCTTTTTTGGTGGCTGATGCTACCACCATGGCATCAACAGAAACACCTTTGGTAAGGAACTGCTTATCATGGGGTGCTGTGATGAACTTGCCAGGTCTGCTCGGAGTTGGTTCCACTGTATCCAGGGCTGACCAAGCCTTTCGAGCCACCACGGACATAAGTGGATCAAAAGGCGGAGAAACCCAGGAGGTGGAAGGTCGGGAACCGAATGCATCCAGGAATACAGATTCATCCTCGTTAGGGGCTAGGGGATTCCAGTTCCCCCTCTGCTTAAGCATTTCAAGGATGTCCGAAAAGGAAATATCTTCAGAGGGGGATCTCAGGGACCCTTCCGAATCATCTAAGTCTGTATCTGAAGTGACAGACTCAGGGGAGTCTGGAGGAGGAGCAGAGGTTGGCACAGGCACTACAGGGGATGGAGCCGATGGGGCCAATAGTTGAGCTGACTCAGTGGCCAGCACACTCTTCATGACATCGAAGGCATCCATGCCATGATGCAGAGAAGGCTCCAGTTCCGAGGAAATTGGAATCCTTCTCCGCACTGAGGTAGACAGCTCCAAGGCCGATGTAGGAGCCGAGCTCACCTGTGCCGAAGCTCCAAGAGGGAGAACGGGATCAGACAAGGGTCCGATGCCACTCACCCCTCGAAGCTGACGAGGGAACCCCGGTGCCCAGATCCCTCGACGGACGGCACCATTGATGAAATCAGAGCCGACGATGGAACCGAAGGAGATAAAGTTATCGGAGCCAACGGTTCAACTACTCGAACCCCAATGAACTCGGGCTCCGAGCTCAATGGAGTCAGAAGAGGAACATCGATAGAAGTGGACGGAGCTGACACCTGTTGAGGAGGGCTGGACAATATCTTGGCAAGTGCCTGAGACTTTAGCAACCTACTGACCACTCTCTCCACATCGTGATCCGAGAGCCTAGAGGATCGAGAGGAGTGAGAAGATCAGTGACTGCGCTCACTTTGCAGCAGAGGAGACCGAGGAGCCAAATGTATGGATTCCAGAGAAGGGAACCTCAGCCTCTTGTGGCTCCATGAAGGCTCCAAAGTTTCTGATGGAGCCGATGGGGAGATAGTCTTATCAGTTCCAGCCGGAACCGAAGTAGCAGGTAGAGTCTGAACTAAAGATGGCTCCGAACTTGGAGCTGATGATTTGGTAGATTTAGGGGATTTCACAGGCTGAGTCTTGGCCCATGAATCCTGGAGCTTTAAAAGGCCCCTAAGAATAAGCTTATTCTTACGTTGCTGCAGAACTCTTGGACTAAATGCATGGCAGATAGAACAAGAGTCCTGCAGGTGCACAGCGCCTAAACAGTAGACAGAAGAAGTGTGCCCATCTGTCAGAGACATTTTCTGACAGCATGAGTCAGACTTCTTGAACCAGATACCTTAGATTCTTTGGACATCCTGTAACAAAAAATACAACAATAGCTAACCAAACAAAATACAGTCTAAAGAAAAAAACACAGTACACTACAGACTAAAGCTAAAGTTTTTTTTTTTTTTTTTTTTAATAGGAAAGCCTCTAACTCAAATGGCTATCCTATAAAGAAGATAGAAGGAAATCCTTTAACTTAAATGGCTAACCTGACAGGAATAAGGAGGGGGGGGGAGAAATCTCTAAATTAAACGAGTTCTAAAGGGAAGGAAAGTAAGCTACAAATGCACACTTAGCTAACACAAGTATAAGACTAAAACTAACAAAAGCCCCTAGGAAAAAGACTATTTCTAGTAAAAAAGTTCTATAAATAAACTTTATACGAGCCTGAGCCAGAAAAATGACACCTCACAGCTGATGCGGCAAACAAGATCTGGGTAGCTATCACTAGGCATCATGGGATAAGGGGTAGCCTTGAGCCAGTAAACAGCTCTCGAGCTATAGAAGATGGCCAAGTCAGAGCCAAGAATCGGCTCCGATCCCAACCAGCAAGAACGAAGGCGAGATAGACAACTTAACATCAAATGTTTTATAGTGTGACTGTATAACTATTTGAAATGCTTTTACTTTTGAGTACTCAGCTTTTTACTTAGGCTGTAAGTGAAGGATATGGACATTAATTGATAGAAGTTATTGCTATGACAATTGATTTAATAATTAATAGAACCTGCAGAAGGCTTTTACTTTAAATAGATGATCAATGTGGGTAATGTTATGACAGTCTGAGGAAGCATGGTGGAGCCATGTGAAAGCGCTTACTGACCTACTTTGTTTTTTTTTTCTCTGTGTGTTCTTTGTCAATAAAAAGTTTTATCTAGCTGAAGCCGTGCTGCTGTATTCGTAGATTTTTGTTTGCATTTTTATGGACTGACACAATGATGCTTTATTCCTGACAGTGACATCATTTTTTATCTAAAATCTTACTTTAGAACCTTGTTCACCTAATACAAAATCCAGAAAAGTTCTACTACTATTACCTTAGACAAAAAATCTTTCCAAATCAAAATTCTCTTTAAGAACTATGAAAAATAAATTTTATACAAAATGACAGTAAAATATTATTTTATTATAAGTAGGAACAACTTTCTTTTTCCCACCATCCCAACACTAAATTTGTAAAGGCAGGGGCTACTGTGGCCCTATTGCTGCACCTTTTATTTGTTTATAAAATATCTTATTAAAAATAAAATAACTGTTTTCTAGAATAATTTCTAAAAATACACCTATGTAAGTTAACATACTGTATATCACAATTTCCATATTTTCATAAAAAGTTACATATATGTTCAATGCCTTCTTGTATCAGTATAGACATGTACAAAGAAGTTCTATCTACTATAAAGATTAAAAGGGGGCAATTCATCATAATAACCCAACTCTAAATAAAACTCTGTAATATTATGTAAAAAGTTACAGGAATCACTGATATAATATAAAGTCCCTTAGTTTTAGCCTGTACTTTGGAGAAGTAGATTCCAAAAAGTAGGGCCCCAGAACTGATCTCTGTGAAACTCTACTGGTTTCAGGTCTGCTGGAGGAGGTGGAATCCCCTATTTTGACTGTATGAATTTTATCAGTGAGCCAATTTACAACCCACCTGACAATATATGGGTTGATGCTGAATGAGTTTATCAATGACGCCTGAGTGGGGGATTGTGTCAAAGTCCTTGGCTAATTTTAGGTAGGCCGTATGCACATAGTTTCCCCTCGTCTGGGGCTTAGTGATGGTCTCAAAGAGGTCCACCAAGTTTAACAAGCATGATCTTCCATTCTTGACAATTCTAGCAGTAAGCTGGTGATGAAGTCATTGAATTAATCTGACAAAAGTGCTTAATCTTTTTTTTTCATTTATTAAAGTATTTCTTGGATTGGCCATGCTTCTTTCAAGCTTTGATTTTTTTCTAGTTATACTAGTTTTTTTTTTGGTTACTAGTTTGTCTCCCCTTGACAAAGCCAAACTGGGTGGGGTTGAACATTTGGGGATGTCCTATATCTTTGTTAATAAGGTCCATGATGATTCATTCTATGTCCTTGCAGGTAAGGCTAGTCAGGCTAATGGGTCTATATAGGGTCTGTGGATGTACCCCCTTTCTGCAAAGGGATGATGGGACAAAGCCAGTGCTGAGGCTGTGACTGAAAAGTGTGCTCAGTGGTGATGCTAATTTCTGTTTTAACCCATGGAGAACACAGCTTGGGATGTTGTCTGGTCCCATAGATGCTGTGTTTTTGGCCTTGGAGAGGGCATTTCTGACCTGCTCTTCAGAGATATTAGGTGGGAGGGTAAGTGTTAGGAATGCTTTGAAGTATATGTGGTGGGAATAGAGAAGTGAAGTTTTTACTGAACCTGTCAGCCAGCAGGTTTGCTATATCCACAGGCTCTATATATGTAGTACTATTAACTACAGGTTCAGAGCACATCTGGCCCTTACCTTTGAGGTTATGGATGTAACTAAAATTAGTTAGGGAAGCTAATTTGGATTTGTAGTTAGCTTTGGAGGACTTCACTAGGAGTCTTATTTGCTTGTTTAGTGGTAGAGGGAGTGTTTCCAATTTTGAGACTGTTCCTTCCTACTCTTAAACAGCAATTTCTTTCTCCTATTTTATAGCCTATTAATGGCAGCTGTCCACCAGGCAGGTTTGGTTTTTCCTTGAAGATCTTGCTTAGGTTCTATAAGGTATGGCAGAGTCAATACAACTGTACAGGTGCTTGTATAAAGCATTGGTGTATAACTCAGAATATGTAGTTGTCTGTTCCATCAGTGGGGGGAGGTGCTATGAAGCTATTTATGCTATCATGTAAGAGGTTGCAATTTGCCATGGAGAAGTTTTTAGTGTAATTGCTGCTAAGGGGGGGGGGGGTGTCTTGTGTTATAGTTACTTCTAACGAGACTGACTTGTGGTCAGATCTCACCAGGGATGGCCACACACTGGGGGTGGTACAGCAGTCCCCCATGTTGGTGAGCACCAGGTCCAGGATGTTTCAGTCCTTTGTGCATGTGTCAACCAGCTGGTCCAGGGCATTGGAGTGAATGAAGTCCAAGAACCTTTGAACAAGTGAGTTAAAACACATATAATTTACCCAGTCTATGGAGGGATAATTAATGTCACCCAAAACCAGGGTGTTTGGCTGTATCTTGATTGACTTAAGTAGATCCAAATAGGCTGAGTGAATGTCCTTATTCATGGAGGGGTTCTATAGCTGGCATTGACCTGAAGAAGTATCTTACCTACATTCTATTGCACCTGAAGTAATTCAAGGGAATCGCACTGTTTAACCAATCTAGAGGTGCATTAATCTTTAATGAATATTGATACACCACCTCCTATAGTTCTCATGCCTTTAATTTGTGGTCTGAACGTGTGGAATGAAATGTAACCTGGTATAGCTGAGGTGCTCTCTGCAGCCTTAAACCAGGTCTCAGTGACTACACAAATGTCAGCATCTTCCAGGGTGAGGATTGCTTCCAGTGAGTGCAGTTTCTGGTTTAGACTCCTAGTGTTTAGCAACATAACCTTGAGGTTGTTTTTAGAGGAATATTTAATGATGGGAATTTTGTTCTTGTGACATTGCCTAAAAAGGGAACTATGGGGATGGCAAGAGCCTTTGCCAGTAATCAAAATCCCAGGGGTGACAGATGAAGACCATCTCTGGCAAAGCATCAAGGTCTGTCAACCAGGTCATCCCAGACTGACAGATACTGGATCCCCTTTGAATGACACCAGAAACTAAGCCATTTGCAGAACTCAATCATTTTGTGTTTGTAGTAAGGTATCATACTAGGTGAAGGTAAAATGCTGCTTAAGGCTAGGGATATACATGCCTGACACACATAATCCGAGAGCTCAGTCATGTCTCTCTTTATAGTCCACTGAGGTATATCTCAAGTCATTCATACCAACATGGACTATGATGGAGTCATTACAATGCCTGTTGTTGACAGACTTGAGTGCATATGTGATATAGCAGATCCTGGCACCTGATAGACAGCTGATTGTGACCTTTTCCTTATCCAACCTGGTAAGAGGGACATCTCACCAAGTTGGTGTTATGAGTTATAGCTGCATGCCTTTTATCATAAGGAATAATTATGGTATTTTCTGTCATTGGTACAGTTTGTCAAATTATGTAACAGTCAAAGGTTATTTATATTGACATTTACATAATTTAAGGAGTTCTGCCCCTTTTCAAATTTCTGCAACCCTGGAGTTAGTATATTTAATTTCTAGTAGTGTGGGGGCAAAGCCCCCAGTTTGGGAGTGTCACGCCTCCTACATAAAATGCTGTTTTTATATTTTACTTTTCATAATCACAAATGTAACCTATTGGTTTATATTAATGATTAGTTTCTGTGATGATTTTAGTGGCAATTAATGTTAATCATCGGTGAGTTAGTTCATTTTTTTTGTGTTTCATTCAGAATCACCTGTGATTATTTATCATAAACTCATACACACACACACACACACACACACACACACACACACACACACATATATATATATGTATTTATATGGATCTACTTTATCCTGAGCATATCTAAACAATCATATCTTGGTTTATGATTTACTGTGGAGTTGACTGGTAAGAGAAGTTTTATTTGAATTTATACTGTATTTGTTATCACTGTTTTTCACTGTTTGTAAGTACAAAGGGACTGCTTGCTAACAAGATTTACTTTGATTCATATTTAGTTGTTTTACATTTAAGTTCACTGTTGGTTGTTAGAAAGGGACATCTTTTAGACAGGCAAGCTCTAGCCACCCCAAGGGGTCTAGACAGCTATTAAATTACACAGACTGCAGAAAGGAAAATCCTGAGCATATCTAAACAATCCTATCTTGGTTTACTGGTAAGAGAAGTTTTATTTGAATTTATATTGTATTTATCACTGTTTTTCACTGTTTTTAGGTAGGAAGGGACTGCTTGTTAACAAGATTTACTTTGATTCCTAGTTTGTTGTTTTACCTTTAATTTCACTGTTGGTTGTTAGAAAGGGGCATGTTTTAGTGGCCTAGACAGCTATAAATTTACACAGAATGCAGAGAGGAAAATCCTGAGCATATCTTATAAATCCTATCTTGCTTTGTGATTTTATGTGGCATAGACTTGTAAGAGAATTTATATTTGTTACTACTATTTTTCACTGTTTGTGGGTAGGAAGGGACTGCTTGTTAACAAGATTTACTTTGATTGATATTTTGTTGTTTTACCTTTAATTTCACTGTTGGTTGTTAGAAAGGAACAGGTTTTAGACAGGCAAGCTCTAGCCACCCCAAGGGGACTAGACAATTATAAATTACACAGACTGCAGAGAGGAAAATCCTGAGCATATCTAAACAATCATATCTTGGTTTTGTGATTTACTGTGGAGTTGACTGGCGAGAGAAGTTTTATTTGAATTTATATTGTATTTGTTATCACTTTTTTCACTGTTTGTAAGTAGAAGGGACTGCTTGTTAACAAGATTTACTTTGATTCATATTTTGTTGTTTTACCTTTAATTTCACTGTTGGTTGTTAGAAAGGGACAGGTTTTAAACAGGCAAGCTCTAGCCACCCCAGGGGGCCTAGACAGCTATAAATTTACACAGACTGCAGAAAGGAAAATCCTGAGCATATCTAAATGATCTTGTCTTGGTTTGTGATTTATTTATCTTTACTGTTAAAAAGAAATGAGACTATGAGCAATAGTGAGGAATTATAACTTTTGTCTGGCTTGTAAATCTTGTATGGTCAGAACAACTTTACTGTACTTTATTAGTTACTTGTATACTGCTAGTGTGATTTTTTTTGTCATAGAAGTTGACTTAAGTTCTGTTTGAATTCAGTGGTTACTGATTTTGATTGATCTTTTCTTTTGGAATATTTTATTCATTTGAAGCTGAATATGGATTCCTTAAATGAGTATGCAAGTAACAATGTGCTAATGCACAAATATCTTGTACAGTTTAATAAATGCTATGTATATTTAAAGGTAACAGCTGATAACACTGGTGATCTGTGTTCCTCGTGTCAAAAGTTTGATGATTTGCTTACCATTGCTAGAAGTAAATCTAGGCTTAATGATGATGATTGCCCTTGTGCAATTGGCATGGCTTGGAGAACTGTTGTTTCATATATTAATGATTGGACTGATGTACTAAATACTGTTAGGCATAGAACAAATAGAACACATATAGGAAATGATGCAGCTATTGTCTGTAAAGATTATTCAACCCCTAAGAAACAAGACAATGCCCCTGACAACTTTGAAATTCTGGATGCAAGTATTCAGCAATCTGAGGATCCAGTTTGTTTAGATGGAAAAAAGAAAGGAAGGAGTTCACAACAAATAACAAGGAAGAAAAAAACTGATTAATGACTGTAAAGGAAAGAGAATACGTAGTAAAAAGGACACTGCTTTATGTAACAGACAGGATACAGGAAATTATATTTTTCTATCAGAAAACCTTCAGTCTACAGAAAAAGGCAGCTTTTTTCCAATGGAGAAGGTAGAGAAAAGAGGCAGTGGGTAGGTGAAAAGGAAGAAATCAAAATTGAATATGGAAGGATTGAAGAACATTACTGTAAGAATAAAGAAGAGAAAAACAGATGATGCCTACATGGCTCAAGCTGTGGATTTACAACACCAGCTGGATGAGAATTTAATACACAATGAAAACAATGGGATTAATAAGACTAATAGTGATGAAGATCTATCCTTTGTAACAATGGATTGAGTAGATATTACTTATTAGAAGCTGAAGATTCTTCAGAGCTGGCCAGCAAAGATATTCTTGTAATTGGAGATTCAACTATTACAGGAACTGATACTTACATTTGCAGAGATGATAATGAACATTGAATGCTGTTATGCTTGCCACGAGCAAAAATAAAAGATGTGAGACAAGCCATGGAACACCTTAATGTAAGAAAGTATGGATCTGTCATTCATGTTGGTACAAATTATGTCACTCGCAAAGATTATCTCTGACTGTTAGTTGGGAACTGACAGCCCTCTTAGATAGTATAGCTTGTACTGGTGTTAAGACATATTTTTCACAAATCACCTATAGAAAAGATAGTCAGGTCACTGTGAATGAAAAGATTTTTTTAGGTAAATACCTACATAGAATTAATGTCCTGTTTTAAAAAAATCGAAATGTGTAGAGCATCCAAGCCTAATTTTGGGCACACGTGTTCAGACAGGATGGTGTGCATTTGTCAAGATCAGGGAAAAGAATTTTTGCAGCAGATATTTTGTAATATTTGACAAACACTATGCAGGATTTTTGCTAGGTCGACAATTGAACAGCTCACAGATAGCAACATTTGATGCATCTCTGATGGTTGTTAATGCTAGGAGCATTAATATTGTTTATTTTAATTGTTAAACTTGCTACTTTCCCACAAGACTGATGTTGTTGTTTGTGAAACATGGTTAAAGAACAATGACTGGAAACCAGTTCTGTCAGGGTATAAATGTTTTTACTATAACTGACATTCTAACAAAAAATCAGGTGGAGGTGTTATGATAGGGATTTAAGATGGCTATGAGACTTGTGATTATTACTTGTTCAGTGATAATACCATTACTATAAATGGTGTAACTGTGATAAGACAACCCTGGAACATATTGCAATTGTTGGAGTGTATAGACCACCAAAGTCAAGTGCAGATGACCTAGAGGAATTCATACAGTTCTTACATGAAACACAGGAGGGAAGAATGATATTAGTTGGGACTTAAATTTACCAGAAACAGACTGGAATGCTATTGATTCAACAACATTAGTAAGGAAATTATTCACAGCATATATTCAGGAACAACAATTGCTTCAGATTGTAAAAAACAAAAACTACCAGGGGATGGGACATACTAGACACAGTTTGTGCTCCTAAAGAAATTACTGTAACTTCGAGTCAAGTTTTACCATCATTGATGTGCAGTGATCATGGGATTATAAAGGTTAATTTGTTGCTAGATAATTCTGCCAAACTGAAATCTAAGCCAATGCACAAAAGGTTAATTACAGAATATATGGAAGCAAAACAGTCATTGTGTAAAACTAACTGGAATGAGGTGTTCAGTGGAAAAACTGCAGATGGAATGTGAAAAGTTTTGAAAGAGAAATTGTTTGAGTGCAAAAAATCAAAAAAATGTTTAACATCAGGATCTAGCCATACAACATCAAGGATATATTTTCATAAGAACAATATATCTGATTAAGGTGAGAGACAAAAAATATAAGAAATGGAAGAGAGGTCGAACTACATCTTTAAAAACTGAAATAAACAAGCTGGACAAACAGATTAAGCATAGTGTGAGACAAGATCAAGAAAAATTTGAAGAAAATTTATATAAAGATATTGAGCATAATAAGAAACCTTTTTATAGATACATAAGATGTGGAAGGAGTAAAGACAAACACATTGATAAACTGTGCAGATTCTAAAATTTATTCTAAGACACAACAGATTATACATATATCAACAAAATCTTATGCAAAACAGTTTGGCTCCACAAAAGGGATGATAAGTTGCCCTAGTGACATCCAGGTAACCCCAGATACTGGAATCAAATTAGATTATACTGAAAAAGAACTGTGCAAACTGGATCCAAAGAAAGCACAGGGAGGAGATGGAATTAGTAACAATGACCTGAGAACACTTCAGCAAGAACTTACAGTGCCATTATATCTATTATTCACTAGGTCATATAAATCTGGAGAGATTCCTCAAGATTGGAGACATGGGCTTTTTAATTTTATATTTTCCCAAAAGGGAATAGAATAAACCCAGAGTCATATAGACCCTTAAGTCTACTTTCATGTTCTGGAAAAATAATGCAAAAGGTAATATTGGATAAGTTATTGTCAGAATTGGATAGGTTTGGACTTGAGACCATATATCAGCATGCATATGTTGAAAACAGATCCATTACCACCTGTAACATGATGTTCTAAAACAATATAATAACAACTATGAATGAAAAATTGTGCTTAGAAGTAACTTATATGAATTTAACTTCAGCATTTGTCAGGATTATACATAAAACACTGATCAATAAATCAGTACAACTATGTATTGCTGTACTCTTGATAAGATGGATAGCTGCATGGCTTACAAATAGGACATGGCAAGTATCATACAGCAACTGGACAGGTGAAATCATTGGTTACAGTCAGGGTGTCCCACAGGGCTCTGTTCTAGGCCCTTACTTGTTTAGATTGTATCTTTCAGACCTTAGTTTTTCATCTGAGTTGTTCTACAGTCTATATGCAGATGACCTGAAATTGAGTAAACTAATTACATGTGTTACAGATAAGACATGTCTGCAAAATAACTTGACTAAATTGACCATTTGGGCACAGGAGAATAATATGCTGATAAATACATCAAAAAATAACCACAAGAGAAGATAAATACATCAAAAACTAACCATATGACATTTGGGAGACATAAATTGAAAGGTGAATATGTAATACAGCACACAGTGATTGAAACTGTAGACTTATTTAAAGACGTGGGTATATGGGTAGATTCGGCTATGAGTTTTTCTAATCATATCAACCAATTGGTTAATGGTAGTTATAGAACTATAGATTGTATAAAAAGATTTATAAAGTGTAGGAAATCAAAAATAATGAAGTCAATGTTTGTTAGTTACATTACACCCAAACTTGAGTATGGAATAACAATATGGAAACCCTATAAGAGAAGAGGCATGAATAAACTGGAAAGAGTACAGTGGAGATATACCAAGGGCATCCATGGATGTGAAAATTTAAGTTATTATAAAAGACTATCTGAACTTGTACAGTGTCTCTTTCAGATATCTAACAAGAGATCTTACTCAGGTATATAGGACATTTAGAGACAACTACCTCTGGGAATTTTTGGGGTTATCAAAAAGTACTACAGAATCATCAGACAACCTATTCAGAAGATTCTACAGGAATGAAAAGTGTACTAATTGGTTCTCTGGCAGAGTAGCTGATCCATGGAACAGACTACCAAATTACATTAAAGCAAGTACTAGTTTAGATATTTTTAGGAACAGCCTGGGCACTTATGGGAACAAGTATTTTGGTACACTGGCAAGCTCGAAGGGCATTAATACTAGTGCTTGAAATATTTGTATGTATGTATTTTATATGCTCAAAAGACTACAACGTTGAAGTTCTAATCATCAAGACCATAATATCGGACTGTTAAATTGTCAAAGTCATATTATCGTACCTTACAACATTGCATGTCCTTCAGTGTAGCTGTGTAAAGTTTTAAAAGGTTAGAACACCTTTAAACCATTTGTGTGCCGCCAATCAAATGAAAAAAACAAAGAGTTTGTCGGACATTACTTTTGCAAGCCTAAGTTTTATAGGAGAGCTGTACAACATAATGGTGTCACAAAAAGAATAGTTACATAATTCTGATTTACATAGCCATGCAGAAGATCCTGTATAAGTAGAGAAGTACACTTTATGTAAAGAATTAAAACATAGACCTGCTGTATTACTGGATATACCCTGTGTGCTGGCAGTTGATGCTATCACAGCTTTGTATTAGCAACGTACCTCACAACATGCACAGAAGCAATACAGAAACCTTTTCTTCACTGTAGTGTTACCTTGAAATTGGTATATTTAATTTGTAGGGGATGTGGGGGTTGCAGCTCCCATGCAAAAACATAAAAAAGTGTGATGTGGAGTGTGAAAGTCCAGATTTGTTGTTTTTGGTGTTAGAAGGGAATTGTGCTACAAAGACTTGTCTGCTATATTGTTTTCGAGATTATGTGGTTTCAATGTTTAGCATGTTGATCTTATGTTTTTTTGACATTGTGAAATTTCAATCTTATGGTCTCAATATTTAGTAGTTCAACACTGTGGTCTGTCATCTTTATGTAGTAGATCTATATATATATATATATATATATATATATATATATATATATATATATATATATATATATTTATATATAGGTCTAGGACTATTCACTGAAAGCACATTTCACTGAAAGTCAAATGACTGTGCACAAATCACTGAAAGCTCAATTCACTGAAAACTCAGTTCACTGAAACACATTTCACTGAAAGTTATATATGGCCTTTTCCCCAATGTTTTTAGACCCTGGAGTTAGTACATATAGTGAGGGGGTGTGGGGAGCACCGACCCCCACATCAGGGGGTGTGGGGGGCATAGCCCCCTCACATGTTTTGGATATATATTAAGTTCAGAAAAGAGTAACTTATTGGAATTGCAAGTATTCATGTATATAGTTCAAAATATTTAAAACAGGTGTGGGGCTATGCCCCCCACACCCCCCAATGTGGAGGGTGGTGCCCCCCACACCTCCCCTTACTATATATACTAACTCCAGGGTTGCACAACAGTGGGAAAAAGGCCATGTATAACTTTCAGTGAAATGTGTTTCAGTGAATTGTGTTTTTAGTGAATTGAGCTTTCAGTGAATTGTGCACAGTCAAATGTGTTTCAGTGAATTGTCCTAGACCCATAATATATATATATATATATATATATATATATATATGGTTTACTATTGTTTGTTTGAATGACAAAACATTTGTCGTTCAAAACAACGAAAAGTAAACCCGAACACAAACATTCCGACCGGCCACAATGGCGACCCAAATGCTCTACATATTTGAGACAACATTGTGGCTGAAACCATCACATGATAGCCGTATAGGAGCTGATGTAAATCAGACTCCTATATGACATATCACGTTTTTGAAAGGGGGGCTGCGCCCCCCTCCCCACCCCCACTAATATATTATAACTCCAAGATCGCACTACAGTGGGGATATAGATGAATTTCCAATCCCCACTGTACCGCGATCTTCGTGCAGAGATTGTCAAATACACTTATGCAAATGCACTACTGCATTTGCATAAGTGTGTTTGACTATCCTATCCATTTATGTTTTGGGCACGACATTCTGATTTTCGGTAGCAGTGCTGCTGACAGAATGTTGTTCTTACAAACCATAGTAAACCAACATATATATATATATATATATATATATATATATATATATATATATATATATATACAACAGAGAAAAACAGGTACCAAAACCACCACAGCGTATATCATAAAAATCAGTTTTTAATAAGAAACCTACAGATACAAAAGATAAGTGCTTTCGAGTGAAGTCCACACATTTCTTCAGATCTCAAACTAAAAACAGAGAATACAGCATTTAAAAAAAAAAATCAAAAAGCAACAATCTACAAAATTTTAAGAGGGTGGAATCATTTCATTAATTAACACCACTCCTACTGTTAGATATGTAACAACCAATCACAGAGGGTTGCTGCATCCTGAATGTGAATGGGAAATGACATTAAAAAACATACCCTCCATTGTAAAACTATTTCATTAAAAAAAAACACCTTTTACAATTACATTGCTACCATGATATCAGGGCACAAACAAGCACTTTGAAATGTGATGCAACAGTGCAATATCTAATATAATCAGAGAATGAAGCATCATAGTTGCTCTGATGGTACATTTAAGCTGCAAATATAAATCCAATCAAAAATCTGAAATCAAATGGCCAATCAATATGTATGTGTGTGTGTATATATATATATATATATATATATATATATATATATATATATATATACATATATATATATATATATATATATATTTGTATATATACACACTCTCACACACACACACAGGTACACATATAACAGATGTACATTTAAACATTTAAATGGTTACAAGACTTCTATAAAATGATTTGTGGAGAACAAAACTGAATGAATACAAGTTCAAACCAAAGTGCATAGTTCATAGTTTCATAGGTGGTTCCTAGGCTATCGGCCCAAGAGCCATTTTAAGCTTAACCAAGCTTGCCCTATGTTTACCAAAATATGGATGACGTGTCAATACCCCAAGGAATTTTACAAGTTACAATATAGGCTTGAATTTATTAATTCAACAAACTCATTACTGCAGCAAAATAGACAAAGAAAAAGATAGCATAGAAAAATTTCAGTACACTAAGAGAATTTGTAAGCTAAAGTATAAAGAAGACATGACAATTCTCATCCAGAAAGCAGAAAATAAGAAATACTTTCCTAACATTTAGTAGCAGCATAGTATTGCCATGTTTAGGTAGTGGGTTACAGGACCAGTATTCACCCAAATACTTTTTATTTCCCGTTTGAAGGTTATTCTGTCATGGGACTACTGGAGAGGAAGTAGACCACTGTTCCTTTGTTTTACTATGCAAGCAGAGTAGCAAATTCACTGGTGTTTTGCTCTAATATTTTTATTTTTGTTTACCATATATTGCTGCATAACTGTATATGGTCATTCGCTTTGAAATTTGGTGTGTTATGTTGCAGTATCTTTACCATTATACAGTCCGTAGATAAGCAACTGACTGAAATGAAACCTGGATTTCCATGGCACTCACAGCCACCCACACTTGAGAAGTCAGTCACTAAATATTTGAGTTTTAAGGTACAGGCTGAGGTTTCTTAAAGGGGATAGCCACACTGTCAATTAAAAGACACAAAGTAATAAGCAGATGTAGCAAAATTATGACACATCATATTCCTTCCAGAGATTACCATTATTAGGCACTTGTTGTTATCTCTTATGTGGATACTCTAAACACTAATCAATGTGTCAGAGCTTTAAAAAAAGCTGGTTAGTTATTTGCATGGTGGGGAATATGGATCACCTTGAAATTTCAGATGAGAGTCTTTTGGCAGCAGTCAAGAATTTGGAAAGCAAGCCTGAGAACTTAGAGAGGAACCAGTGGCATAATCACTTAAAACCAGGCACCAACAGGCTTTAGTTAATTGTTAACTAAAATTATCTCTCCCATGAAACAAGCTCCTTATAGTTCTTTTTCTAAGAGGGTTTTTTTTTCTTATTTTTGGCCCTTGCTTTGGATTTATGGTGGGGTGTAGTCTTAGAACTTTTCAGGGTCTCAGTTGACCTACCTGTGGCTTTGCAATATGATCTGCAGGCGAGATGGGTTATTTTTAACTCATGAGCTTTGTGAGATGTATCACAAATGGGATATACTTCAGTATTCTATGTTCAGTTAAAATCAGCACCTATGTAATGAACAGTTTGCTGTTCCCCATTGTATTCAATCTAGAGGTCTAATAGCACTATGCAAATACTATGTGGGGTTATTAAAACATGAGGGAGCTTGTGATACTTGCACTTTGTCATGTGTGCCAGCAATTGATGTACTAATTCTGGGGTATTACATTCCTTGGGGAATGCCAACAATTCATAGCATAAACGCAGGAGGTTAAATATTTTGTCTGAATTATTTGACTGCATTATTGCCTGTACACATTTTCTTTATATGCTTATAAATAGATGTACCAGAATCCTTCCCATTTCTATTATGATTGAAAGTTTAATATCCTGTGATTTTGTTGAGAAATATTGCAATAGAGTTTACTGCTGTTTTCCCTCCATGACTGCCAGTAATAGCTCTGCTATGGTATGATGAGACTATGGTACAGAATTTGGGTTTGCAGTATGGTACTGAAATGTGACTGTCACTGTGGTGTTACATTAGCTGGAATGTATATGTGGTTTGCAATGGTACATGAGATTTGACAAATATTGTTTTGTAGTTTGGTCCACGTGGTGAAGGCACTAACGATCTTCCTTTTGGGATAGTGGATATGCAGATGCAGGTAGATTCTATGAAAAACGATATGATTGTGCAAACACATGCAGTTGTCTTTCTGTATGGAAAGTGAAAAGCTATGTGAAAAAAGCAATGTGGAAAGTCAGGATTTTTTTCTTTCAAGATGCTGTAAAAATATGAAATATAGCAACTGTATAGAAATTTCAAATGTTTTACACTAAGAAAATTCAGCAGTGCCTTAAAAGTGAAATTATCTGCACGTAGAGCCTGGCACACACACACACACACACACACACACACACACACACACACACACACACACACACACACACACAGACACATATAATGTTAACCCAAATTAGTTGAATTCTTTTATAAGTAATTGTATAATTAAGTATAATCAGGTCCAACCTGTATAAAACTGGCCTCGTTGGTGGTTTATTATCCGGAGAAGGTGAATGGCCAATATACCAGATTTGTTTGGAATAAACTAAGATGTTGGTCGAAACAGTCTGGAGTATTTTTTTTTTTTTGGACTTGGTTATTTAAGATATGATCACAGCAGACATGATAAAGATGCTAGGTGAGATAGGGGAGAAATGCCTCCTGAGTATACTTACAGCAGTGTGGAGAAAAAGGCACATCCCAGATGACTGGAGAATAAGCATACTGGTGCCAGTGTGCAAGAACAAAGGGGACATCCACAACTGTGGGCAGTACAGAGGTAACAAACTCCTGTCACACTGCATGAAAGTCCTGGAGAGGATGACTGATAAATGAGTATGCAAAGTAGTAGAAAGTAAGATGGGAGATGAGCATTTTGTATTCATATCAGGATGCAGCACCACTGACCCAATGGCTGTAGTGAGACAGATACTTGAAAAGAAGCTAGAAATGAGGGGAAGAGTCCAACTTGGAATTTCCTAGACTTGGAGAAAGCATATGGCAAGCCCAAGACAGCTGATTTGGGCAGTCCTGTAGTGACTCAAAGTCTCAGAAACATTGGTAGAATTAGTGAAAGCTATGTTCAAGGACCCAGTGACTCAAGTACAAACAGTGTTCAGTCTCACAGGGGGGTTCCCAATCAGGGTTCAGCTCTGAGCCCATTGCTGTTTGTATTTGTGATGGATTACATTAGCAAACAGGTCAGTGGGGACAGATAAACAAAGTAACTGTATGCAGATGATGTGGCATTAGAGGCAGACTCTGAGCAAGAACTTCAATAAAGGATATGGGAATGGAATGGAATGCAAAACCGAAGGCAATGGAGATGAAACTGAGTACAGATAAGGCAACTGTAATAGCAGCAAATGGGGAAATCAGAAGAAGCTGAGAATTGAGATAGAATGAAAAAACATAGAACAGGTTAACAGCTTCAAGTTTTTCATAGGGGTGGATAAGAGGAAGCAAAGTCCAAATGAGGAGGTCAAAGCTTGAATTAGAGGGGCTGCAGCCAACTGTCATAGAGTGCCAGGTTTAGTGTATGACAGAAAAATGCCAAAGCAGCTGAAAAGTAATGTGCACAGAACAGTAGTGAAACCAGTACTACTGTATGGTACAGAAACCAGTTCTACAGTATGGTACGGAAACTTGAGCAGTAAAGGTAAAGCAGTTGAGGAAGATAGACAGGATGGAGATGAAGTGTCTGACATTGGTAGGATGCACACTGTGGGACAGACAAATAAATAGCTTCATTTGCAGAAGAGGTCAAGGAGAACAGATTATGGTTATTTGGACAGATGTGCAGAAAAGCAAATGACAATCTGGTTAAAAAGATTTGGGACAGACAGGAAAAAGGTAAGAGAAAATGATGACATCCAGCAAAGAGGGAGATGGATTGTGTGAGAGAAGACCTGCCACAGTCAGGCATGAATGTCAAAGAAGGCAACAGAGTGGCAGTGAATAGAGAAATGGTGACAGTTGACATGACACCCAACCCCCATATAGAAAATGGGGGATGATGATGATGACGATGATGTATGGCATGATGCTGGGACTCATCTTCATGTTTTTTTTTTTTATTTTGTGTTTATATGAGCAATATGGGGCTGCTGATAATGGCCTAGGAGGAAACGTGTTATTAAAGTTTTTTTTCCATAAATGTTAATGGGCTCAGGAATAAATGAAAGATGGCAAATATAAAATCTTCCTAAGCCTTTCAATATGCATGTTTGTTTGATTCAAAAGACACATTTGTCCTAGGAAAAAGAAACATGGGCCTGCAAGAGAAAACATACATCACACTATACATTCTTTGGGAGTCGGACTAGCTTTGGAATGACCCTATTGATTAGTAAACAGGATTTTATTGGTTGAAGGTATACTCAATGGAGTAGAGGTGTTACAGGATTCATGTTGTGGAGTGAACCAGTTCAAAAGACTTTGACTAGTGTTTGTAATTCTTATAGGGACATATGTATGGATAATAAATCCTCTCTGTCATGCTAGTAGAAAACTGGAAAGCATTGCTTGATCCTAAGGTTGAGAGGAAATGTGTCAGTTTGTTAAAAGATAGGAAGAAAAGGCTGATCTTTTAACTGAACTTTACAAGGGGCATGCAGTGATTGGTCAATGGCCTGTATATAATGGGAAAGCAATTTAGCAATAAATCAGCTCACTGAACTTCCAAATCCTGGTGAGACTTTCTCTATATGAGGCCTTGCTTCCTCATGTTTGTGAGGCCACAATCTATCGACTATCAACTATTAATAGCATATCATGTTCTGTTATTGTTATGGGTTGTTACAGCTGTGGGAAAGAGTAAGTATACAACATGGAGAATCTTGCCGATTGAACTAAATAGTTAAAGCTCCTTTATTATGTTAAAGGACCAAATCCTTGAACGCAGATACATGATTGAAGGGTGTTATCGTTGGGGAGTACCAGTGTCCTGTCATGGTCTAATTCAATAAGGATAAGATGGTAGCAGCTTTCCCACTAATTAGTAGTTAGGAATCAGTGAAAGCCCATGAGGAACTTAATATGGCAGCATCTATACCCAAAGCACATTTTGCTAGTCACTCAGAATTTAGTCACAGAAATATACATATGTAGGCTCCTAAATTCTGCAAGACAAAGAAAGCAGCCACATATTTCATAATGAAAGACTCAACAACAGAAACATTATTTTATCTAAGCACTATTGCAGAGCAATTGTAAAATATTTTGAGCATTTCTATGCTATAGCAAATAGCAGTATCTCTGAGTAGACTAAACAGGAATGTGTGTGATAATGTGGGGGAAGGGGAAATAACTGATGCTAGCCAATGCCCCCCCCCCCCCCCACGATGAGTTATAATGTGCAAATTTATTTTGAGAACTAGTAAACCCCCTCAGCTTGATGGTCAAAATGCTGAATCGTGCAAAATATTATATGATGTTGTTCCTCCTTGTCTGCTTTAGTTTTATAAGGAACTGGTTATAGAAATTGTGTTTTGTATGGCCTTGTTTTATTTAGTCACAGATAAAATATCACAGATAAGGAAGCTGTGATCTATTAAAATTTATAATAAAAGCATTTCTTCCTTACCTACCAAGTGGGGATCTTGGCCACCCAACAGAAATCTATGCTGTCTACCTATTTAATAAAACAGTGGATTCTTTATATGTTATATTTTATCTTCAACAAATTGAAATGCAGCCATATACTGGATTGAGAGTTAGTATTTTGCCCTGTCAGTGATGATATGAGTCGGTGGTGTTATCTGAAAGGTCTGTCTACTTATATCTACTTAAAGTGGGCACTAAACAGAGGTGTCAAATATCCACATTCTTTTACAATTTTACATTAAAACTGCTAACCCAACATGTTAAGCAGGAAGGAAAAGCAGTGCCAGTGATGGTAGGTTCCAAGTTAAGATTCTGGTACAAGTTGATTATATTTTCTTAACAATGGTGTCCCTAGTCTGATTAAACAGGTCCTTCAAGTAATAGAGATAATAGAGGAAAGCATTTATTTTTATAACTGCAAGCATAGCTGAAGAAAGACTAGCATTACCCAGCTTCACACAGTGCTCTTGGAGGCAGACGTGGACCAGCAAAGATCTTGGACCTCCACAGGGAATTAATTAATGTGTGGATTCGCTTTCATACCAACTTAGATAAAACTTGCTGCAACACATTACAAAAGACAAGAGCAGGAATTCTGGCCATGAAATGTCTTTCCCTGTATGTGTTGTAGGTAGAATGAATGTTCCTAAAATGGAAGCAATTCCCGTGTTAGTATACTCATTGTGCATGTTGCTGAGGAGGATGACCTAGGCAAGGAGACTGGCTTCAATCAGCATATAAACGCCTGTATTGCCTAACTAATCAGAGGGGATGCTACTGCTCAGTCAGGAAACAAACTGTTTATTATGCCTTAATAGTTCTTCTTAAGTTGTTGTTCAAACTGTGAGTAAGATGACAGTCTGATGGATATTCAGCAGACATCTGGGAACCTTGATTCAAGCCTTGCCCTTTTAAGTGAAACCCCTTTGCTGGCTAATTGGTGTGTATCTCCACTGGCTTCAGACTTGAAATCTTGGAGAAGATTGTGGAAATGGACCATATTTCACAGACAGTGATTCTAGATGGTACATACTCTATATGGAAAATTCAGCAGAAAAGTAATTTTGTCCAAGATATCTGTGCTTCAAAGCATGCTAGCACCTTTTTAAACACCTGCTTGAGCAATCAGTAATTTTATTTGAAGAATGGGCAGTTAGTGGCAGAGACTCCATAAGAGTTAGGTTTCGATTCCATCAGAGGCAGCTTGTGCTACTGGCTGCTGAGTTACATACAGGTTCAGATGTGTTAGTTTGCCAGCTGTGGTCACTGGCATGGATCCTTCACCCTGGTCATGTGAGATGATGACGTACTTGAAGGAGCACCTTGATAAACTGGATCCTAACCTTAAGTCTGGAATTATTATCATGACATTGTAAATCTCCCAAGGAGAAACAGAAGTCAGCAGTAGAGCAGCAGATTGCTAATCAATATGGTACTGAGAATTTGTCTGGTAAACAGACAGAGTAGGTTACGTAACTCTTTCAATATAGCTAAAATAAATACACTAGAAAGAACTGTACCATGTATACATTGCCCAGGTCTTTATTAAAAGGAATAGTAGAGTAATGATAATATGATTCTATGTCAACTGGTTGAAGGAACAAATTGTCGAATCCCATATGGACAACAATTTGACTCATTGAACTGTTCTAAGATCATGGTACAATAGGGATTGGGAATTTGCTCTTTTCCCCACTGTAGTGCAATCTCAGAGTTGAAGAGGTTGTGAGTGGTGCAAACTAGCTTGCCTCCCTGCAAAATCTTTGTGGGGTTGGATGTTGTTGTGTGGATTTATGTCAGTTTTTCGATTAACTGCATTGTTGACCATATAGTCTCAGCCTTACGGGTTTCAACAATGTGTTTTTTAGATAAACTGACAGAGTCAATAATATAAACACTGTACAAAAGGTGGACGGGTAACAGACTTAGAACATTTATTTTTTTTTATAGCATGTTTATTTATTTATTTATTTCATATGTTGACCAGGATAGCATGGATAGGCGGGTCTATATTAGTTTGCCAAAAGTGTATTTGAGCGAACACCTAATCATCAACCCCTATTCAGTGAAAATCATTTCCAAGATTCACTAAATTTACCAAGAGCAACTAAATACTTTTCCTACAGCTCAGTGGATGAACATCTCACTAAATCAAATCCACCCAAGTAGGGGGCTTTGCCTCCGCACACCTCTCCAACTATATATACCAACTCTGAGATTCCACTACAGTGGAGAAAAGGGCAAAGTTGTATAGCTGGCCAAATACTTCTTTGCCCTTGGTAAATTCATCAAATTGCGGAAGCTATTTTCGCTGATATGGGGTCGATGATTAGGTGTTCGCTGAAATACACTTTCAGCAAAATAATATAGACCAAGAAGGACAGGGCTTTGGCAAACTCCATATTCATAAAGTACTGAAATAAAGACAAATATAAATATATAACACACCAAGAATTAAACATTGTTCCAGATATATGTTATCATACATTATCTATATTACAAATTAAATTGTAAATCCATCCATCCACAACCCTTTTCCCCATTTTTGCACATGCAGTTGGTGTGTCACACCAACAATGGTAGTCTTCTGCAGCCAGTATTTACACATATCACTTCACAGCAAGAAGTTCTCCAGTTCGATTCTAGGCTGGGGTGCCTTCTGTGCAGAGTCTGCATGTCCTCCCTGCAGTTGCATGGGTTTCCTCTGGGTGTTCAGGTTTCATCCCACATTCCAAAGACATGCAGTAGGTGAATTGGACACTCCAAATTGGCCATAGGTGTGAGTGTATGTGTGAGTGACTGGTATGGATGAACTACCCCAACAGTGTAAATCTTGGCTCGAGATGATTGTCACTGTTGAAGTGACACCCCAACCCCATGTGCAAAGTGGGAAAAAGGGGTTGAAGATGGATGGATGGATGGATGGATATATATGTATATATACATATATATATATATATATATATATATATATATATATATATATATATCTGTGTGTATATGTCTGTGTATAGTGTAATACTACATATTTATACATAGCTATACAGTAATTTGGATGAAGCTTTGGAATACAGTAATTGGTTAAAACTTTAGTACTTAATATTTACAAATGAATGGATGCATTAATTGAGAGATGACTTAACTTATCAGAACTAAATGTGGATTACAGCAGTACATTTAAAATAAAGATTATTTACTGAGGAAAGTGTATAAACAAATCCCTCTGGCTGAATACCCATATAAATAAATTATAACAAGAGAAAGAAATTGCTTAATGCTTATAAGAGCTCGTATTCTCTAAACTGAAAAATAACTACAATTTATTTTATTTTATTTTACATTTGTTGACTGGGATAGTCCGACTGGATGCATGTCCATTTTCAGCGGAGGCCCGGGGAGAAAAGCTCCAAGGGTAAGCAGATACAGCGTTACATAATACCAGCATTACATATTACAAACAGACTATTTACAGAGATTACATAAGTAAGCAAGTTAAACAAGTTCCACAGATTACAGTTAATCCTGAGCACAAGTCAGGGTTAAATTAAATTACACAGTAAACTGGTTAACAGATTTTTACACATTCTAGAAAGAGTTAGCCAGGCTTGATACACTGACATAGCCAGTTAAGTGACAAATTTGTTTGAGTCTAGTTTTAAATTGACCTAAGGTGGAAAGTAAGGTAATATCAGCTGTAAGAGAGTTCCAGGATCTACTTACAGAGTTTGCAAAGAGAGAATCACCAGCTGTGTTATTAATTTTGCTAGTCTGAATTAGTAGTTTGTTAGAGGATTGAAGCGGTCTAGGATTGTTATAGGGGGTGATAATATTTTTAAGTGCAGGAGTATTGTCCGGATTATAGAGGATTTTTTTAATCAGTTGGTTATACTGGATTAGGCTGGGTAGTTCAAGCCACCCAAGCTGATTTAGATTGATGCAATGATGTGTCCTAAAAGGCAGCCCAGTGGCAAACCTGGCAATGTGGTTGTAGCAAATTGAGAGTTTGTTAAGGACAGTCTTGTTTAAATTTGAGAGTAGAGGGGATGCATACAGAAGGGTTGAGAGAAGGTGAGAGTGAGCTATGGCAATTTTAGCTGGAGGGGTTAGGAAGGCTTTTATTCTGTAAAGTGACCCTAGTTTCTTATTGATGGTTTTGATAGTTTGGTTAACATGTAGGTCAAATTTTAGATTATTGTCTATGATGACACCTAATAGTTTTGTAAATGGGTCAGGGGAGATTATTGTGCCATCATTTGATTTTATAGTAAAGGTGAAAGTGGTAGACCTACGTGTCGGTGAAAATAACAGCATTTTAGTTTTTTTAGGATCAGACAATGTTCAGAAAGCCAGTTTTCTATTGTATTAAAGGTGGTCTGGGTAGCTGACCATAACTCTACTGGAGATGTGGCTGAGCAAATCAGAGTAGAGTCATCAGCATATTGGATACAGCTGACTTTTGGGATGACAGTATAAAGGTCATTATTGAAGATGGAGAACAGCAAGGGCCCTAGTATAGAGCCTTGTGGTACTCCAAGGGTGTTAAGTAGAAGGTTAGAGAGTTTGTTCTGCCAGAGGACAGCCTGCTGTCGACCATTCAGGTAGGATTGAAACCATTGGAGGGCTCCAGTATCTAGACAGAATGTTTGCAGGGTGTGGATTAAAAGTTGGTGAGCAACCATATCGAATGCCTGGGAAAGATCCAAAAAGAGGGCTGAGGATATATAATTATTGTTGTGATTATAGTTTATGGTGTTAGTAAAGGCTAGGAGGGCTGAAGTAGTGCTGTGATGAGGATGGAAGCCATGCTGAGCGTCTGCCATAAGGCGATTTTGGATTAGGTGGTGCATGAGTTGTCTATGAATACATTCTTCCATAATCTTTGCAAGTGGAGAGAGTATAGCTATTGGCCTATAATTGGAGAATTCAGTAGAGCTGCCTCCTTTGTGAAGTGGGATTACATAGGATATTTTCCAGATGGTGGGAATTTTAGCTATTACTATGGTTCGATTGATTAGTATTGAGACGGAGTAAGCAATAGCATCAGCTGATTTTTGTAGGTACTTGGCAGGGAGTTGATCAGCAGAAAGTGTAGTGGGTTTTAATTTTTTGATGAAGGTATGGATAAGTGAAGTGGCGACTGGTTGGAAGCTGAACGCAAGTAGGTTTCTAGGGGTGCTACTTTCAGGACCAGGGGAGCTAGGAGGTAGTTGGCTAGCTAGGCCTTGAATTGTCTCAGTAAAGAATTGGTTAAAACTATCAGAAACATCATCAGGGGGTTTATCAATAGTAGCAGCCGGGATTGGGGTTGAAGTTTGTCCAGGATGTAGTAGATTATTTAAACCTGCCCAAAACTTCTGAGAGTTATTTTGATTTACTGTCTGTAAATTACAGTAGTATTGTTTTTTGTCTTGTAAAATTGATTTTTTGGTTTCGTTCCTGGATTGCCTGTATTTAATGTGATCTTGAGGGTCTTTAGAAGAACACCATAAAGCCCATGCTTTGTTTCTAAGGGTAATTTTGAGTTTAGACTCTATAGAAAGCCATGGTGCAGTTTTTGCCTTGGTTCTCTTTGAACGAACAGGTGCATGCAAATCAAGGATCTCAAGGAATTTGTTGATAAAGTATGCTACTGCTTCCTCTCAGGGGAGGTGTTTTAGAATAGACCAATTACATGAGTTTAGTTCTTGGTGGAATTTGGCAGGGTCAAAGTTTTTATTGTTTCTAATATTTCTGAGTAAGGGTTGTTGGGAATTACTGGTTTTGTGCTTAATTACATATGTGAGAAGGTGATCGCTTAGGCCATTAAGGAGAGTACCAGAGGTGTACAGTTGGGGGTGACTGTTTATGAGTACCCAGTCAAGTATACTTTCTTTTTGGTTGGGTTTACCTATCCTGGTAGGGGTGGATATGATTTGTGTACATGCATGCAGGTTAATATGGGTGGTTGGGGATTCTGAGGAACAGGTGCCTCAGTCTATGTTAAAGTCTCCAAGTAGTAGGGTTTCTTGGGGGTAGTGACATGATAGCCAGTGCAGGATATCTTCAAATGTAGATATATTGTTACCTGGGGGAATGTACATACAGATGATATTAATGCATTTATTTTTATTAAGTTGCAATTTGGTGGCAAGAATCTCTGAGTTATTAATCTAAGGAGGTTGTATTACATCTATGGTGACATTCAACTCAGATTTATAGAGTACAGCTACCCCATCCCCTTCTTCAAAGCACGATCCAGCCTGTGTATGTTGTATCCAGGTGGTAACACTTCATTGTCTTTAGTGTTAGGTTTTAACCAGGTTTCACATAAACAGAGAATCTCAGGGGAGTGGACATCCAGAAGTGCATGCAATTCATGTGAAGTGCATGCAATTCATGTACCTTGTTATTAATGCTTCTAATATTGAGATGACAGACTAGGAGAGAGTCAGTTGGCCTATTAATTGTAGGTTTGTAGCTTAGATTGCAAGTAGAGGGGGTATGTGTATCTGAAGTGAGTGGGCCAGGGTCGGGGTGAATATCACCACCAAGTATTAGGTTGAGTCTATACTTGGTGATGAACTTCAGGAATTTGTTTATTAGTTTGTGGTATTGTTTGGATCTAGAGCTAATGTGCCTGGGGTTGAGATGTTGATAGACTGAGCAAGATGTTGGATAAGATCTGGTACTGTAAGTATGGTTGAAGGTGGAAGGATTTACAGCTGGGGTGATAGTATGGCCTTTTGGGACCTGAAATTCCGTGAGAAACTGTTTTTCATACGAGGTAAGGAGGTATGGTGTGAACAAGAGGGGTAGTAAAGAGGAGTATATCATTATCTGTGATTCAGCTAGTGAGTTAAGGAACTGTTTTACCTGGTGATGCAACACCAGAAGATAGAGTGGTGAGGTAAAGGTACTGGAAGGGAGATGGTAGAATGCCAGATGAAAGCTAATAGGTGCTATTAAAATGTAGGTAGTAGAATGGGGGTGGGTGGAATTATCCCAGATGAAAGCAGATAGGATCTAGAAAGTGGGTGAGTGGCTATAGTACTATAAATTAAGAGGTACTGGGGGCGGGAGGCAATTAGGGGCAGGGAGGGGAGCGAAGAGAGCCCGAGCGTAGCAAGGGCGAACACAGAGTTCGCAACATTGCAGTTTACAAGGATTCCTAAGGTGTCCTAAAGCTATAAGGTAAGTATTACAGCTCTTAATGTAAGAGTCAATTTACTTCAGTTACAGGGGAAGGAGGCAACCACTCAAGTAGAAAAAAGAGCCCTATGGCTGACCAATATGGTGACCTGCTTAATTACAAAGCACTCTAAGTGAAAGCTTAACAAATGCTTTTTGTGTGTGCAACCTACTCTGTTTAAATGTTGAGAGAAACTGATTACAGTCCTGTAGACACCGTTTTGTAGGGAACTGTAGAGTTCAACTAGGAAAAGAGAAAAGCAGAGATTCTAGGGTAAGCATGAAGGCAACAACAGGCAGTTATTATATAATAATGCATTCAGAAAGGTTTGGTGGGGTGGGGGTAAAGTAGCATACTTCAGAATGAACTAAGATTTCTAGCTAAGAAACCTAAGTAAGAGAGCAATGCAGTAAATAAACACTTGCCAGATTTTAAAGATATACTAGAAAAACTAAATCAATTATTCACAATTGTACAACTGGAAAATTGCCAGTAAATGCACTTCAGGTATAGCTAGCCCAAGTTATTCAAGTCATAAAAGCACTTCTTCAATGTGTGTGTGCAATTTAAACATTAAAAAACACACACAGCAAGGAGGAACTCTGATTATACACTTTCTCTAGGTACAGGTTCAGTTTAAACACAAATATTACCACAGAAATTCAGTAAAGTCACTAGCTACTTATAGAGCCTCTGGAAAAAATAGAGCAGTCTGTGCAGAATCAGAATTTAGCAGCAGGTCATTCAGTTACACAAAAAACAGTAAAAGATCCATACAATGAAAAAACTTACACTAAGTCACACCAGGTCAGCCAAGAGGGGAAGAGAGAGGGACATCCTAAGCACCTGGATTTGAAAATGATGCCTGTACTGAATTGTAGCAGTTTAACCTGTTTGAGGAAAGAGAGGGGTGGGGGAAAAGAGAAGGCAGTGGGAGTGGTTACAGTTAATACCCTGATTGACTCAAGACACCACACCAGAGATAAGTTAAATGTAACGGCCTAAAATCTGCACTCAGCACTATAGTGTTATTTGCACTCAGTACTTTAATTTTAATGTTACTTGCACTCAGCACTGTAAAGCAGGGCTATTGCAGTTTACAAGGTTTCCTAAGGTATCCTAAAGCTATAAGGTAAGTATTACAGCTCTTAATGTAAGAGTCAATTTACTTCAGTTACAGGGGAAGGAGGCAACCACTCAAGTAGAAACAAAGAGCCCTGTGGCTGACCAATATGATGACCTGCTTAATTACAAGGCACTGTAAGTGAAAGCTTAACAAATGTTTTTTGTGTGTGCAACCTACTCTGTTTAAATGTTGAAAGAAACTGATTGCAGTCCTGTAGACACCGTTTTGTAGGGAACTGTAGAATTCAATCTGTTTAAATGTTAAGAGAAACTGATTGCAGTCCTGTAGACACCGAAATCTAATTTAACTATGCCAAGAACTTAAGGACCAATATCCAACAATGCTAGAAGTTAGTCCGTAATAATACTGCACAGTCTGACCCAATGGAAATAGCTAATATCCTAGATGAAAAATCTAGAGCAAATTTTTACTCCACTTACAACTATAGCTGTTTCACAGGTTCCATAATCCAACCATTCCCTTTAATTAGTATGGGAAAACTTCTTTGAGCCCTGTCAAAAGCTAAGACGATGTCATCCATGGGTCTGGAAAGTATATCTGGATACCTAATTATCAGTGCCTAATATGGCCTATCTGAACCCCGACATAACTGTTTTAATCTATTAATCTCCACTGGTCATGTTCCTAAATCCTGAAAAGCAGCAATTGTGCCTTTTACACAAAGGTGGCACAACCATGGACTATAAACTATACAGCTGTTTTTTTCCAACATTTATTTTATTGTATTTTCAAATACTTATTGAACAAACCATAAAAGAACATTACCGTATTAAAGAAAACACCTTGATAGATCAGCAACAGATGTGTAGACTTTTACATCCTTTCTTAAAATTACAGTTAATATTTTCGGTACTTTTCTGTTAACAGGGCAACACTATAAATGCAGTAGCTGCTGCTTGGAATCCTCGCCGTTAGCTTCTGCATGTTTGTTGCCAACCTTGTAAGCTTCCATATGTCTGTTGGCCAATCACTTCATACTTGCGATAGTTTTGTCAATGATTTTTTTTTTGGTCTAAAATGGTTCTCATTCCTGACTCCTTTATTTTACATTGGATAGATTGCCCACAGAAAAGTGATGTAGCTGCTCTCAAACCCTCTATAGTTAAGTGTTAGCAGCAAACCACGACTCCCATCTGTTAAAAAAAAAATAGTTTACATACAAAACAAAAGTCTATACAATTCAGTGACTTAAGAATGGTTGTTACTGTTGTCAAGCTAACAGTATCAATGCAGTAGCTGCCACTTCAAATTAAATGCTTCAGGGTTAACATATGTGAAAGACTTTCCCAAGGCAGCGACCACTTCTAAAGCTTCCCATAGCTATTTTACATTGCATTGGGATGAGGGAGTACTAGTTCTTATTAAAAAAAAAAAAAGAAAGAAATAGAAAAGTGATGCAGCTTCATCAGGCAACACCATCCATGTGCTAGCTGGCGCATGGAAGCCTCGCTGTTAGCAGAGCTTGTCAGGTAGCCTGTTGGCCAACCACTCTTCATAATTGCGATGTAATAAAAAAAAAAAGACACAGAAAAACCGATGAAGCTCCTGTCAATCCCCCCCCCCATACTAATAGACATATGGAAGATAACGGCTGTGCTAAAATTACAAGCGCTACTTACCGTATTTATAGTGTTGCCCTGATAACGGAAAAGTACCATATTTTCTAAAGAAGCAAGAGAAGAAAAAAAAAAAAAGAAAGGAGGTCACAGATAAATTCAATTAAACAATTACAATGTACAAGATTAGAAATAAGTGCTTGATAAAGGATAATTCTAACCAAACTATGAGCAATTATTTACATACAGTGCTACAATGAGTTAAGATATTAGATATACACAAAACTATTAAAAATCAGGAATAAATTGACATAATTTTTCACTCTTTATTAGCCAAGATGAAATAGGAAAAGGCTAAGTTAAGTAGGGTTGATATGATTTATGCGCTCATGCTATAACTTATTTCAAAATGAGTTTGAGTATGAGGTTCCAAAAACTCTGCTATCTCACACATTTACTTCTATTTCCTATCATCAACTTATGAGATGTAAATGTATTTAGAGGCCATGTTTGTAAAGCCTTTCCATGCTATTTTTGTCCTGTACAGCCAGTTCTGGCTAATATAAAGCTTGGTTAATGCAAAAAGAGCAATTTGGATGTATAGGTCAGATTTGGGCATAGCAAATGAACTTACATGTAAGATAGAAAATTCCCATGAAAGGGTAGATTTCCCATAACCCATTTTCTCAAGTTTGACCCTTAACGAGTTCCAAAGGTTTTGTGCATATTTACAATACCAGAGTATGTGTAAGAGGTTAGCAGTCTTTGATGGACAGAATGGGCAAAGAGGAGATATGCTTGGGTTAAATATGTTTAATCTTTCTGGCATGTAGTAATACCATTATTATTTATCATTAACTGAGTTTAAATGAGTTTTTATAGAAAGAGAATTTGATCATATTTTCAATAGCATGAGAGAGTTGAATGTCAGTTAATCTGTATTTTTTGTCCTTCCAATATTGTGCGTATGTGAGAGAAGATTGGTATCTAATAGAGGAAATCAATTTATATGCAACCAAGAGCATCTTTTTTTTAAGCATTAAGAGTTTCAATAGGATTTGTGCAAGATTTACCTCTTCCAGTACATTATCAGGGGTACCTTTAATTGCAGACACAAGCTCTTTAATTTGCCTGAGCATTGTAGTGTATTTGTTGTTTAAATGGAGGTTTTTTTATATCATTTAAGGAACCGTCTTTTAGTTTGTAGAAGTCCCAGATGATATAATCTTTAATTTGGGGGTATTGGTCTAAGTTTATCATTTTATTACCTATTTTAAGGCTTGGATTTAAATGAATTGGCTGCAGAACAAAAAGTGTGTGCACTAATTATAGGAAAGAAAAAAGTTTTTGAAATGTGTTGATTTTATGTTTGACTAAATTATAGGCTGGATTCACAATGGCTTGCACAGAGTCTAAGAGTAGAGTAAGACTCCATGCAGCCATCATGTCCGATGAGCGATCCAGGAACAGCCTGCAGGGGTGTGCAACAGAGCTCCTAAGACGGCTCTTACACGGACAGGGTTGGGATATACAAATTACCTCAATTGCAGGCGAAAGGGATGCAAATGAGGTAGATTTGCGATTCAGGAAACCCAAACCTGTCCGAGTAAGAGCAGTGTTATTTGCAGAAATGTACTCAGTTGACAACTGAGTACCATTCTGCAAATAGTAAAACAGAGCCGTGACAGCTCCAAATAAAGGTTGCATCCAGTGCAGGAAGCATGCCAATGGCCAAATATATGGCCATTGGCACTGTTTCCCGATGCAATTATTTTTTTTCTCCGATTTCTGGTGTTTAAGCGTAGCGCAGTGCCACACAAACGGGCTGCGCTCTAAAAACCAGAAAACTAAAAATTAAAACCCACAAATGTGGATCTTATTTAAATTGTTAATGTACAATGCAAGTGAATGGCAGGCTGAAGACAACATGGCCACCGAGTAGAGGCTGCTAAGGGGGGAAGCTCAGTCTAAGAGATGTAACCAAGCATTAGTAGGCAATTTTATGCAAAGGAGGGTTAGGATAGTGAATCGCAAGTTTACATAGCAAATGAGCAGTCAGTGGAGTGTAGAAGTAGGATAAGGGGAGTAACAGAGTAGAAGATAGGTGACATCATGAGTGGGGTATGTATGAAAGAAGTGAAGTTCATTGGAGCAGAGTGGCATGTGTCAGCTGTAATTTACACATCATGGAAAGAGGTGTGTCAACTCATGTAGGCTAGGTAAAGGCAAGAAATGGAAGGTCTATGCCGTGGATAACACCAAAGTTTCTTGCTGGGCAGGTATGCGCGCGTGTGCATGCCTGTAAACCCGAGTAAGACAGAGTGCGCACGTTTAAGCCGGAGTAAGCACATATAAGGCTGTTTAAAGAGTTGTAAGTGCGTTTGCGCTGGTGTGCATGCGTTTTAACCCGAACAAGCAAGTTTTAATTCATGTAAGCATGTGTGCACGTGTGTGAGCTGCTGTGAGCATGTTTGCGCTTGTGTGTGCGGCGCTGCTCCCCCCCCCCGAGGAAACAGAAAGGAAAAAGAAAGCACAACAAATAGTAGGAAGCTACCAGGGAGTACTAGCAGAGCTAGCAGGGGAAAACAATCAGAATCAGGCAATTACACAGGCAATACACTAGCCCAGCCCAGCCTAGCACTTAAAATTCTGCAAACAACAGTCCATTATGTTTCTCACAACAGACACTGCAGTAAGCTAATAGAAATGAAAACTGAAAAAGCTTTACTGAGAGAAAGAAATGTTAGGGGCTGCCATTGCTGTTATAAGGCGACATATGCAACATGCTGAGGGTGGTGACAATGGAAATGCTGCTGGACAGCCCACAGTGAGGAGACAGAGAAGAGTGTACAGGCCCAGGGTAACCTACCAGGGGCTACATGAGCTGGAGATAGTGGAGTGCTAAAGAGTGGACAGAGACCTCCTGCAGCAAATTGTTGAGCTGTGCAGGCCAGGCTTCACACACAGAACCAACAGAGGGGAACCCATCCCAGTGGAAACCAAGGTATGTGTTGGCCTAAGAATATTAGCAACAGGTACCTTCCTGAGACTAACCGGTGATATGATGGGGATATCACAGGCATCAGCATCCAGGGTACTGCACCAGTTCCTGAATACCATGTCAGCACATGTCGGTGATCATGTATATTTCCCCAATTCCCGTGAGGTATTGGCCAGCAATATGCGTCTCTTCCAGCAAATAGCGGAATACCCTGAGGTAGTGGGTGCAATAGACTGCACGAACATAACGCATCAAAGCACCAGCCGGCGAGCTGGGTAGGGTCTACTTCAACCACAAGGGCTTCCCTTGCCAGGTCGTGTGTGATGCCCAGGGCATAATACTGAATGTGTGTGCTGGCTGCCCTGGAAGCTACCATGATTCCCATATCTGGCATCTGATGCAGCTGTTCCAGACATTTGCCAATGGGGACATCCCACATGGTCACCTAGTGGGGGATGCTGGCTATGCACTGAAGCCGTGGCTGATGACACCCATCAGAAATGGACACACACCTGAACAGGAATGCCATAATGAGGCACATGCACAAACACGTAATGTAATTGAGCATGTGTTTGGGCTGCTCAAGTCATGGTTCCAGTGCCTGGACACATCTGATGGAGCCTTGCAGTACTCACCAACTACATGTACCCAAATTGTCATGGTATGTGCTATGCTACATAATATGATCCTGCAAAAACAGCTGCAGCAGGACCAGCATAGGCCTGGGCCAAACAGCCCCCCACCATTGCCAAGGCCATCACAGGCAGAGCGTGACTCAGAGGATGAACAACCTGAGCCTGCCCCAGTAGGCAGATGGAGGCGTGCCCAGTATGCTTTGGCCTTGGCAAAGAGGCAACGCATAGCACATACACTGGCTCAGTAGGAACTCTGGAAATTATACCTCTCTCTGACTTGCACATATAGCAAAAGGGATGCCTAAGTTGATACTACCTGCTTTCAAACATGTACAGGAAGTGAAGTATGTGCATCCAACATAGGCAGGCCTGCAGCACCACCTGAGGCATGATTGCTATGTGTTAAGCAATATAAAGCAGTGCTAAACAGCATTTACCACCATGTAGTATATGCAAACAAAATCGCACACACCAACTAGCACAACTGTGGTCGATGTTGAGTAATACTGGGCAACATCCAGCAATGTTGGTGAATATTGAGCAATGTCGGACAAGGCTGGTCTAAGTAGGGCATAGCTGAACAAAAGCCAACATGCTCATATTTGCTTAACTGGCCCTTAAGCAGTCTGGTCTGCTCAGTATGAAAATATAAAGCAGTGATGGGCCTCAAACCCAGGATACTGTGCACTATAGTTAAACTACTGAACCACTAAACCATGACAGTATTGCAGTGGTCAGCCTGTATGAAGGAATGTTGATAAGTCTATGCAAAGTATCTCATGGAAACCCTGCAGGCACAGCATAATCCCTGTTGAGTTATGACACAAAGGTGAGTCCTACAGTAAGAACAGAATCTGACTTCCAACACACACAGTATAAATGTTAATATTGGTCATGTTCACACACATCAACAAATGTAGTGGACCTCAGATAGCAACATACTGAAAGGACACAATGGGCATGCTCACACACTTAAATAAATGAGACAAATGTCAGGCAACAAAACACGGAAAGCCTGAACTGGGCATGCTCACACACTTAGGCCATGTCTGAGTACAGCAGTGGGCCACACATATCTGGCCATTGCATGTGTTAACCCAGGAACCTCTCACTATCCAGCAATCCACCCTGTGCACACAGTTATATGACAACAGACACATATATAATATAATGCAACCCTGTCATAATCAAATATGTTCTGCAGATACCTAAGTTAGTCATAGAAACTGGTAAAGCAAAGACGATAAAGACCTGCAAACAGTATCAGCAATAAACATTGTGCATCCCAAACATTAGCATAGGTTCAGAGGTCGATACTAGGCTATCTGCCCTAGGGCATGTACAAGCCTAGCCAGAGTGTGTTTGGCATTCGCAACCCTGTCAGATTACTACACTGTGAGTGTGAATAGTAGGTCACACAAGATAGCCCATGTACATTTAGGCTAGTGTGCCTCTGTCTAGCAGGGACACAGAAGATATCCCAGGGGTAAACATACGATCACCCATACAGTCGTCAAGATGTCTCCTGTAGGTGGTCAGTGGGTGGCTCTGCCTATGTGAAACTGGGATTACAATCCGGAGTGAGTGGAGCCTCTGGGATAAGAATCTGTCCCTCCAGCATGTCTTATTAACATCTGTGCTGAGGTATATGTCCCTGAAGTGTGTAGCTCCAAGTGAGTTGGATATCCTGAGGTGGAGCATGTCCAGTAATTCTGGGTTGGGTATATCTGTAAACAACAGGCACACATCATATCCGAGTAGGTGGTAAGCGACTGAGTAGAGCTGGAGTTACTGCATCCGAACTGTGCAGGGCATCCATGTGAGTCCCTAGATCTGCTTGGTGAGGAACTTCTGTGGCCATTATAGTTGCTGCAGGTGTCGAGTAAAGTACACCCCAAATGTGGCATTGTAACCAAGCATGGTTGTGATGAGTATAGGGGCACAATGACCTCACTCAATGTAGATGTGAGATGTGCGACCATATGGGATAAGGTGGCCTATATAGAAGGTCTGTCCAACCACTTTGGCAATGTGATTGTCAAAGGCGACAGTACGAACAAGTCATGTCCCCAAACCCCTAACAACTCCTACCATATGTAATGGAGTACTACCTATGTGGTAATGTGTGGGCATGTTGTTATTCCCAAAGGGGATGACTATGCAACTAATGGCATTTAGCTGTAGGCCATGGCTCAGGCACCAGTCATCCATCTCTGTGAGACCCTGTTTGAGTATGCATGTGGCAGCTGGAGAGTTGATTATGGCACCCAGTTTGCAGTCAAGTGTGAACATGGTCAGCCATATTCCCCCTGTGGTAGCCTGTACGTCAGACAAATATATACTGAACAAGAGAGGTCCCAGGACCGAGCCGTGTGGGATGCCACGTGTAACTGGTGTATAGTCAGACATGGCACCTGTAATTCTGACCATGTGGGTGCTATCTCTGATCCAGGTAGCAATCCATCGTGTGAGATATGTGTCCATATCGACGCTGGTGAGCCTATGCATAATGGCCCAGTGGGTTATTGTGTTGAAGGGTTTTACAAGGTTCAGGTAGGCTGTGTGGACAACCGTCCCTATGTTGATGGACCTGTTAACTGTTTAAAGAATACAAACAGGATCAAGAGGCAAGATCTGCCCACAACAACTCTGAAATGTGTAGGACACAGTGTCTGTAGGTTCCCGATGTCTATGTGTATGAGTCCCATGACAATACGCTTCATAGCTTTGCAGAACAGGCTAGTTAGGCTTATAGGGCAATATTGTCTGTGTTCCATTGTGGCACCAACTCTGTGGAGTGGGACCACTGTCGCTGTACGCCATTCCTTGGGTACATATCCTGTAGTAACTCCGATATTGAACAGTGATGTAATGTGAGGGTTACGTCTGTCATGAAGCTCGTGTAAGATGCAGGCCGGGACACCATCTGGTCCCATTGATGCTGTGATGTACATTTTGGGGAGGGCAGCACTCATCTGTTACTGTGTGATGTCAGGGAGGTTACACTCTGTTGGGATGGATAGTTACTCCTTAGGGGGGATGGGGGGAGACATCTGCACTGAACCTGTTTGCCAGGATGTTGGCAATGCCAGTGGGTTCAGAGTAAGTTTAGTCAGTATGCAGTAACTCACAGCATATCAGTGAGTGTCCACCCAGGTTCCTGACATAACTGAAGAAGGCCGCGTGATAGTCCTACATGTCTGGTGCAATTGTCCGGTAGAAGCGGCCCTTAGAAAAGTTCAGGAGTGATCGTAGCTGTCTGCTAGTACAGATCACAGATGCCTTCCCTGTCTGGGATTGTGCTCTATCATGTAGTAGCTTCCTCCTGATGTTGTACAGCTTATTAACGGCTGGGGTCTACCAGACAGGTCCCCTGCCATTGGACGAGTGAGTCCTGTTGTTATTTGGGATAGCACAATCCATGCAGTCCACTAGGTGTCCATAGAATATGCATGTAAAGGATTCAGCAGTCTGAGCCCTATTTGCCACTTTCTCAGGGTCTCTGAAAGATACCACCTTGCTTGGTGAAGTGAGACATTGGCTCATGAGAAGTTCACCAAGATTACCCAGGATGGGTGTGTGGAGGGTATATGTATGTCCAGTGAAATACATGTATGTTCTGACCTTACCAATGAGGGGTATATCGCTGGTGTGGAACATAGAGTCCCCATGTTGGTGATGATCAGGTCCAATATGTATTCCCGCTTGTGGCTGTGCTGACTGGTTGTGCCATAGCATAAGAGTCTACAAATTGTAGAGACTGTTGGGCGAGGGTGTTGGGGCTTGAGTAGTATCCCAAGTCAATATTTGTGTATGTGAAGTCACCCAATATAATGGTGTTTGTGGAGACCTTCATATTCTCCATAGTTCCCATGAAAGCTGAGTGTGGTTCCTGAGTTTGGGATGGTGGTTTGTAGCAGGCCACAAACTGAAAGGCAGTTTTGCACAATGGTAGTTGTATATGTATGGTCTGTGATGCTTTGTGAAATGCTACTAACCCGGAGGTGTGTGTATCTGTGATGTATATGGATTCTCCCCTTAGTTGTGTTGTCTGTTCCAAGTCTTGTGGTCAGAAGGCATGGTATGAAACATAACCTGGTAGTGCTGGTGTGCATAAGTGAGCCTGAACCAGGCGTCTCTTAGTGCACAGATATCGCTATCCTCCATTCTGAGGAGAGTCCTGAGTGGCCGCAATATGAAGGTAACACATCTGGTGTTGAGCAGCATTACCCTTAGTTTCATTTAATCTGTAATGTCTATGGAGGTGGGTTTGTCTTTTGAGCCCTGCTTAGAAAAGGCACTATGGTGGTAGCAAGAGCCTTAGCCAGCATTCGAAAGTCGAAGGGTGACAGGTGCAAGCTGTCCATAGCTACGTGGCATGTCGAGCATGTCACCACAGGCTGACAGACACTGTATCCCCTATGAATGACACCAATTTGTTAGCCAACTGTTAAATGTGATATGTTTGTCTGTATACTGTGACATCATAATCGGTGGGTGTAAGATGCTAGACAAGGTCAGGGTCATACTGGCCTGGGCTACATGATCAGAGTGTTCCTCCATGTATCATGTCATGTGGTTCAGAGAGTAACGTCTGACGTTTTACACACCAGCATGGACTATGATGGTGCCATTCCTGTACTTGCTTTGGAGTGACCTGACTGCATGTGTTATGTTCATAGGTTCATAGGTTCATACTAGGCTATCTGCCCTAGGGCATTTATAAGCCTAGCCAGAATGTGTTTGGCTTTTGCCACCCATTTTAAATTTATTTTGCTATGCCCTTTTTCGAGGTTAGTATACTGTGCCTCTGTCTAACAGTGACACAGAAGTGATACCCGGGGTAAACCTACGATCTCCCATCCACTCATCTAGATTCCTCTTGAAGAGAGTCAATGAGGGACTCTGCCTAACCTGAACTGGGATTTTATTCCAGAGTGAAGGGAGCCTCTGGGTTATGAATCTGTCCCTCCAGCATGTCCTATTTATTGCAGTGCTGAGGTTCAAGTCTCTTGAGCGCGTAGCTCGATGGGATTTGGAATTTCTGAGGTGCAGCATGTCCATTAATTCCGGGTTGGACATGGCTTTATACGTCAGGCACAGATCGCCTCTGAACAGGTGGTATGCCACTGAGTAGAGCTGGAGTTTCTTTAACTGGGCAGCATATGGCATCTGTTTGAGCCCTTTGATCCTCTTGTTGAGGTACTTTTGGGGTCTTTCCAGTTGCTGCAGGTGTCTGGTAAGGTACATCCCAAAAGGGGCATTGTACTCAATTATGGGCCTTATGTTATGTGTTATGTTATCAATTATGTGGCAGATCCTAGCACCCGACAGACAGCCCAAAGTGACTATTCCCTTGTCTGGGCTGGTAAGTGGTACGTCAGTGTGTCTGACAATAAGTGTTGCCTATTACAAGTGTATTAGGTGTGCTGTTTAGCCCGATATGTGGGTATTGTAGTGGGGTAGCAGTTGTGTGTGTGTGTCTGCTTTGGAGGTCTCTGCTGCTTTGGCAGAGTTCATTTACAGCATCTGAGTATGTCTATGTGTGATAATGTGGTTTGAGTGCTGTCACTAGAGGATATGTGAGACTGATATGTGGTGTGTGGTTACCTTCACCACCTGATAGACTGTGCCAGTCATGTGTCGAGAGAGTTCAGCACCCTGTGTGTCTATATAGGTGCATCTCACACATATATCTGAGTTTGTCGGGAGGAGGAGAGGGTTGTCTGTGTACATGAGGCAGATGTGACATTGTGTCAACATCACAATATTCACCAGCTGGACTGAAGAGTACACACGAAACCAACCCCTGGACATGCCAGGATATTATGATGACATACTCTGTAGCCTGATCACAAAGGATCAGTAGGGTGTTAAGTGTGTAAAAGAGTATAACAGGGATTAGTGCTCAGGTTCGTTAGTGTTTTGTAAAGAGTAGCTGAGAAGGAGTCCAGACTGAATCATGACACCTCCTTCAGCTATGTCATAAATAGCAATGTACACCCATATATGTCCTGAGTTGGGGCCAACTGTACCTGACTGACAATGCCGACATCCTGACAGACAGGCCCATATATACATACCCACCTCCCACTGACGATAGTCCATATCATCATACCAGGAGATATCACATGTAGAATGGATGAGCAGCTACCCCCAATGCCAAAAGCATGGCAGCAAGTGGAATACATTGATTCCCAATATGTGTCATGCATAAACTACAGAACAAACAGATCCTGCACCTGAACAGTCAGCTGAGCCTTACCCCCTACACAGGATGTGGAACCATTGAATGTGTTACAGCAACATATGGCACTCCCCACAAGTGTTGGTGCACAACACACCATGGGAAGTACAGTCCAGAACTGTTCCATTCGCCTATGAAGTCTGATCTGCAAGGTCATGGAGTCCATCATTGTTGAAGTCATAAACAGAGCTATTGGAAGCTGACATACACACAAGCCTACCAACTGTGGTATGTTCATGTGTGGATCGTGGTTCCCAGACATGCTAGACTGTTTGCAAGGCAGCCACCCAGGACATACATCACTGAACACAGCTACACATGTCTCACAGATTTTGAATAGCCCTTTATCAACATCCCAGACACATGTAGTATCCACAAAACCAACAAGCTGTGCATAAATATGTGTTGACATATGAAGGAATGTCAATGTGTCCATAGATAGATCACACATGGTAAGGGTTATGAGGTCCTGTTCAAGCTGTTGACACCTGCTGACCCACATGGACCATTCCTGGAATGGCATAAAACAAAGTGTACACACATCACCATGTCCAGTCTGATGATGTCAACATCCTATAAATACAGCAGGAGAAGCAAAACCAGCCAGTAAAGCAAATAGTGCCGTGTTAATGTGTCTCTTTCTAGCATCATAACTTAGTTAGGTAGGGGTTTGAATCCCGCAAACGTTGACTGTGTATGCGTGGAGGGGTGTATGTGTGCAGTTTGTTTTGAGAGGAGTGCCCTTTTTGGAGACTGGGAAAACTCACTAAAAGAGGTACATTCCTCTTTGGAAAGTCTGATGATGTCACCATCCTACAAATACAGCAGGAGAAGGGAAACCAGCCAGTAAAGCAAATAGCGCACCAGGTTAATGCGTCTCTCTCTCTCTCTCTAGTATCATAACATCGTTAGGTAGAGGTTTGAAAACTACAAACAGTGACAGTGTGTGTGTCACTGTTGGTCAGTGTGGTGTGGGTTTTGGTTTTACTATGGTAGGACATATTATGATTAAAACAGTAAGTCCATTGCACACATCAGGTATTGGGTGTGTGTGTGTATGCGTGCAGATTCCTTTGAAAAGATTGTCCTTTCTGGAGACTGGGAAAACTCACTAAAAGAGGTACATTCCTCTTTGGAAAGTCTGATGATGTCACCATCCTACAAATACAGCAGGAGAAGTGAAACCAGCCAGTAAAGCCAATAGGGCGCTGTGTTAATGCATCTCTCTCTAGTATCATAACATAGTTAGGTAGGGGTTTGCATCCTGCAAACACTGACAGTGTGTTGGTCAATGCGGTGTGGGTTTTGGTTTTACTATGGTAGGACATATTATGATTAAAACAGTAAGTGCATTGCGCACATCAGGTATCTGTGTGGCAAATATATATGTGTACATGTCCCCTCAATCAGTACATAGGTGTGAAGCCTGCATACTACATGAATACATCTGTTTCCATTGACAGGTTGTGCCGCTGCTTCTCAGATCGTAGGTCACATATGTAAGTATGTGACAAGGCCGTCCACTGTTGTGATCTGTGGCCAAGGTCATCTGTGCCACACACACCCATGACAGTTACTAAAGAGTAGTGTGAGTGAGGGTATATGCCTGGGGTATATGTCAGACATGTTCATACACAACAACGACTGGCAATACTGGACAGTCTGTATAGGTGTACAACTGCCTTGTGGATATGCATTCAGGCCTCTAATGTCTTATGTGATACACCGAGGGACTCCACAATACCTATGGATATGTGGATACCAAGGGACACATGACATAACACAAGGCTGTATGTACACACTGGTACCCAACATACATGTTGAGGTCTACCATCGATGTGGTACTGACGGGATAGTATGTATAGTAAATGTGGATGACTATGCCATAGCCGGCTTACTGCTATACAGCATGTATCAGAAAACAGGTATCTGTCTGTATGATACCCTTGTGTAGGATATGCGTCCCATCCAGGGAATGCATTGTAGGCCAATGCATGCATTTCCAGATGTGGATGGACACATACTAATGTGTTTGCATGTACCTAACGGGGCTATATGCCAAACAGGTGTGGTCCCAGGAATGGGCGGCGGTCAATACCACTGGTTAGTGTTATAGTACCGGATGGATCCAACTGTTACTGAGTTCCCTACAACTGTGTGTCATTTGTCAGGACATCATCCAATGATTGCTTACAGTCATGCTGTTGAGTCTGTGTATACTACCAGACCGAAAATCATTGACAGATATTAACAGTATCACCCACAGCATAGTGTCAACCCATGTCATACACACATGTGGACCCATGTTAGTACATAACTGTAGAAGAATGCATACTGGCCATTGAAAGTTACTATGAGATGTTAACAATGTGTACAACAGGGTATGCCACACGTCCCATGTGTCCACCATGCACATACATGCAGACAGTGCGCACCCACCATGCTCACAGATGTACACTTGCTAATCTGTACTGCACACATCACACACATACTGCCACTCACTAACACATGCTGGCAACACATTACACTTCAGCCAAGTGGCACATGGGTGGACAATACATACTCAGACCTAACAGTAGTGTAAACAATGCTACATTGACAATCAGAGCTTTGATGCATAATGCCTGCTCAGACATACCTACAAGGATGTCATTACACTTTCCTGTTGACAACTTGCTAATATTGCTACACTGTTATAATGTCACCCTGTGCATCAGCACCATGTTAGCCTGTTCCTGCATCAATGTTACAGATGACAGGAGGTGACACAGGTATCATCATATGCACAGGGTGTGTTGTTGTTTGCCAGAGCCTGACAGTGACCCATCCAATCGACATGTCTGTGTGTGTGTGTGTGTGTGTGTGTGTGTGTGTGTGGGGGGGGGACAACAGTACAGCATGGGCCAACATTGATGTAATGTGTGTGTGTATGTGTGAGCCCTAGTTGTTTGGTTAATGTGTGTGTGTCTGCATGCACACAGCTCCACCATGTGGCTGCCATATATGGTAGTTTGTGGGACAGCCACAGACTGTACCTGCTAGGCTGTACAGATCACTGTCTCCAGCCACAGACACAGTACCTGTGCCTGGCAGGGGTGCTACAGACAGTATCGGGTACCAACCCCAACTGGGTACTGTCATCAGAGGTAGAGGTATGATGACTGGACCCATGTCCTTGCTGGGACTGGCCAGAGCCACGTGCATGTGGTCTACTGGGACTGTCAATGGACAGGCCAGCCCTAGGTACTGCCACAACGGGAGCAGCTGCGAACTGTGGGCCGTCCGTGACCACTGCCAGCTGTTGCTGGCATGCGTCTGCGTCGACATCGCAACTGTCCCGCATGGTCCTGGCTTATGGAAGACATATTGTGGAGGGCATCTACTGTCTCCCCCCAACGTCTATCAAAGACCTCAGTGTAATTCCGGATGGCACCGGCAAGGTCACGGATGCTGTCATTGATAGCGGTGTAATGGGCCCACTGCACCCTAAGTCCCTGTCTGGTGTACCGTTCCATACGTGCCTGAGCCTGCATTACAGCCCAGAACATACTGAATGCTGTAAGACCTGTGAGGGCACATCTGCCTGGGGCAATACTACCAGCGGTGCTCCCCCAAGAACCCCTGGACCTCCGCCTATGTGGTACCGTTCCAGGAATCTGGCTATGGCTGCTGTGAGGGGATGCAAGTGCCATGGGTACCACACTCTCCTGGTCAATGCCAACTGTATGCTGTCCCTCGCCTATGGGCATTGGTGATGAGGGATGTATTGACAGTATGAGTGTGTGCATAGATGGGGTTGAACGCTGTGTACTGTCGATTGGCGGACCAATGACAGACCCTATCAAACCTTCCTGTGCCAGAATACATGTCTCATCATCACCACTATTCATGTCAGTGGCTTCAGGTTCCCTGCTGCTTTCGGCCACCCCTAACTCAGCACCTATGAGAGGAAGACAGGAAACACACTTTACAGTCTGCACATGATGCATGCACACATGCACACATGCACACATGCACACATGCACACATTAACACATGCACACATGCACACATGCACACATGAACACATGCACACATGCACACATGAACACATGAACGCATGCACACATGCACACATGCACACATGGACACATGAACACATGAACACATGCACACATGAACACATGCACACATGCACACATGCACACATGCACACATATACACTCCTCACTACAGCACATACACACACACACCAGCAATCCAACACATACTCTATAGTGGGTGAAGGTGGGTGTCAGTATCACAAGGCAAATAGTCACTACACACATGTCAGCATGCAGAATATGTGTTGCACAAGACCATACAGTGCAAGTGTAGACTCTCCTATTTCATGGCAGTGTACATGGCTTTGATGCAACTGTGTAGTTGTTCAGTGATTGGCTACACCCTGGAACACAATGTGTACCTGGACACAACATTGCTGTGCAAGTATTATCTGCTCTGCAATGCCCTGTGCACCATCACTCACAGGTATACAGCCCATGGCTGCATGTGTTATCTGTGTGACACATAGATTTCTATGTCTAAGTACAGTGTCTGTGTCCATAGCAGATAATAGTGGGCACAGGTGTAGCACATGCATGCTATGTACACACACGGGATGAGTGGTGCATGTTGACGTGAAGGAATCCCAATGCTCAACATGGCCAGTGTACAGTGGTTATGGTGAGTGTGGGACATATTGCAAATATGTCGGTGCCAGCCATGGCATGGCATGCTACACGACTGCAACATTAAACACCACACATACCCAATGTGTGTCATGTGACCTATATGCCCACTAGCATTCCAGGACATATATGTGACACTTTGTTCGGATAGCGACTGCTGTGCATATTGTGTATACTGACATATGTAAGCACACACACACAACATGCTATGTATATTGTGTATAGGTGCATATGTTTGCACACACACAACATTGAGGTGCACAGCAATGACTGCTATGAGTAGCACTGTGGTCACTGTAACTGGATGGGGTGAAGTACCCTGTGCCATCATCATCATGCATCTTGTGGTCACTCACAGCTACTAATGTGTGTAAGACCACCACCTAGAATGCTGTACCTGAACTGCAGTGCCGTTACTACATTCACAATTACACAGCCACTTTGTACATGGGTGTGTGAGGTGCCCAATAGGGAGCATTGCCTAACATGACTGTGTTATGTGTTGAAGAGTGTTGCACAGCCCCATGATAGGCCTCTACCCCTGAGGTACATCATGTGTGTGTGTGCATGACATGTGGGATACTGAGGTGTGACCTTACAGCGGGTGTGTGGTAATGCCAAATGTAGCATGTTTTCGTGTACTGCGTATGATAAACGTGTTCTGTTGTGTACAGCTGTAGCAACTATGCATATCCAATGTGCAGTACAGTGTTGCCACAAATGTGTCTGCTGTTCTGTGCATTGCATGTGATTGAGGCAGCTACTGACTTTACTGAGATGTTTAATGTCTCACAGCAAACATGCACAGCATGCATTATGCATAGGTGTGTTGCGTGTACATGGCCTACACCTCACCTATGACATGCACATGCCATTACCAATGTTAAAGTGTTAACACACCCACCAGCATGTTTAGTCTACCCTGCTGTCACACCAGAGGGACCTACAAGAATATGACACAGTGGCCACAACTGTGGCATTGCTACTGTGAGTGTGCTAAGCTACCGTAGAACAACAGTCAACAGTCACAAGTGTACAGATACTATCCCAAATATCAGTATTGCACACAATAGGCAGCACAACTGCTGAACACACAGTACACATCTCACATATGCATATTCTAACAATACAGGTAATAGTAGTCTACAGCTAGGGCATATTACCTGCACGCTCCATGTCATCATGCTGGGTGGCTCCGGCCTCCATGATGACACATGTGTGATGCTGTTGCTGCTGTAGGTCAGGAGCCACCATGCTTAGGAGCAGCTACTCCACTCTGGTGAGGGGGGATGTATGGCCACCCCACCACCTGTGGCAAGCTGTTGTCTATGGATATCAGATGCATGCCACCGGACATGTCTAACTAAATCACTGCAGTGATGGCGTACCTGCTCATATGTCCGGTTATGCATGCCTATGTCATTTACCCGATGAACAAGATCTTGCCACAGTGCAGTACACTCATGCTGGTGCTGGCTGGCCCTGGAAAACAGCAGTGTATAGTGCTGCACCAGGCTGTTGTGTATTTCCTGTTCCTCCGCAGCTGTATACAACGGATTGCGTTGATGAGCCATAACCCTGGAAGACAATTAAACGATATGTGTAAGCAAGTCATGTGGCACACTTAACATTATTAAGTACAGATATCACTTAACTGCCATATATAGCATCTGTTTGTCTGTCAGCGGATACACATGTTCAATACCACATATCAGTGCTCAGCCCACAACTGGCTGACAGTGCCTGCCACACTCCATATAACAAACCAGTATACACCAGTACTCGGCACACTGTTTGGGATACAATGCACAACCTCACCACGGGGGTCTATATCAAGCTAATGCATGAAGAAATATGTCATCCAATGCAATGAATGTAAAGTACATTTACAGTATTACCAGTAAACCACCATAGTCATTGATGCCATACCCCTACCTAACATATGTGCACGGTTGTTAATATAGCTGGCATACTTCTGTAACAGAGTATACATGTTGCTAGGTACACACACATACCCTGTAACACACATGTGATTGTGGGCATGGTACAGGCATCATTACACTCACATCAGACATACATACAACACACAAATGTATGCCGACACAGATGAGCATTACCTGTGTACCTTACAGTACTATGTGCCCCTACTTACAAATACATATGCCTGAGGTATGTAATCTATGCAGACTACAGGAAACACACAAGACAGTGTTACCAGGAAATGTGAACATACACCATACTGTGCTGTTTAGGCCTACAGCTTCAGGTAGTACAACAGTTCATATGTGAGCTGGATTCACCAGCAGTACCACTTACTGAGCATAAATGTATTGCTTCAGCCTACAATGGGACACCACAGTCGTACACAAGGAACTATGTCACAACATATGCCATCCTACTATGTCTGCATCCCAATAACTGACACATCTTTCTCTGGCCTCACACCTAGGACACAAACTACCATGACAGAAACAACCTCACACTAAGCTATCACACCTTTACAGACCTTGCACACATTCACTGTCACACTCATTCCACCTCACATAACAGGTATTGCACTGAGTACATGTGTGTGTGCATTGTGTCATAGGTAGGTAATACGCTATTGGCCCTAGGGCCTAGAGCAGCCTAGCTATATGCTACCCTGGCCTTTGACACACATGTAATGTGATTTCACTTACTCCTATCAAACGGATACACAGAGGTGACTCCCGGGGCATATTACATATCTCCCAAACAATCATCAGGGGTATGTATGACATCTGCTAATGAGAAGCCTTGTTTATTAATGCTGGGTGGTTTAGTCCAGAGTATGGCATATTTGTGGATAGGAACCTGTACTTCCAGCATGTGCTGTTTAGTGAGGTGGCGAGGATTAGGGCCCTAGGTCATGTAGCCCTGAGGGATTGTGAGGTGTTGATATGGTGCTTGGCTGACTGCTATGGGTGTGACATACCTCTGTATGTCCAGCAGAGGTAACCTCTGGGTGGGCGGTATGCACCTTACTCTAGCTGTGGTTTTGTGAGTCAGTCTGCATAGGGCATGTGTTTGAAGGCAGTATTACTCTTTGTGAGGTATGTCTGTGGCCTTTCCACTTGCTGTAGTTGTCATGTGAGGTACATACCACATGGGGCATTGTGATGAGTAGAGGGGAACACTGACCTATATTTCCCTAGATGACACACCTTTTGTGATGACACGTGTCACATAGACAGATTACAAGATTAGTGTGGCACTGTGATTATCAAAGGGGAGGCTACTGTCCACCTGTGTCCCATGCTCCCTTCTGACACCTTCAGTGTTAGGCAGGCTACCACCTATGTGGTAGTTACTGGGTAAAGTGTTTTGGAATGTGGTATGGCACTGCAGTACCAACACTGGTGTTCAGTCCATGCCTTGGTCAACAGGCACCTGTTGCAGTACGTATGACCCGGTGTCTCCCTCCCTCTCTCTCTCTCTCTATATATATATATATATATATATATACATATATATATATATATATATATATATATATATATATATATATATATATATATATATATATATATATATATATATATATATATATATATATATATATATACATATCTATATATATCTATACATAGCTATACATATCTATACATATCTATACATATCCATATATATCCATACATCTATATATATATATCTATCTATATATCTATATATCCATCTATATCTATATATATATATATATATATATATATATATATATATATATATATATATATATATATATATATATATATATATATATATATGTATATCCATATCTATATATCTATATATGTATATATATATATATATATCTATATTTATATATCAATATATGTATATATATATATATATATATATATATATATATATATATATATATATATATATATATATATACACACACACACACACACACACACACACACACACATATATATATATATATATATATATATATATATATATATATATATATATACATATATATATATATATATATATACACACATACATGTATGCATCCATTGTTGTACATATAGATGCACATATAGGCACATATACTGCCCACCTTTCATGGTGGGGATCTCAATTATGCAACAGTTGTGAGACATACGGTTATGTAATAATATTGCACAGTGTTGTGCAGAATGCATTTTGCTGTCCTCAGGCAGTATAGCTGTAGCAGGCCTCACTGCCTGTAGCTCAGTCCCACAGCGTTTAACCACCACATGACATATACCGGCACTGCTTGCTGTCTGCAATGCCATACACTAAAACCTACATACATATGTGCTCATAGCAACCTTCAACAACATATATATGTCCAGCCTTCACTAACAGTTGCAGTATGTCCCTTGCCCTATGCACATGTGCATATACATATAGATAGGGACTGCTGCCACATATGGATGATTCACAGTATGTAGAGTACCCCTCAGACACATCATTTGGATGCCAGCAAATACATATCTATTACATACCTTACCTTTGTATTCCTCACCTCCGTCTGTTGTAGCTGTTGCTTTGTTATTTATTTATTTTTTTTGGTTTTGGTTTCCTCTGTGTGTTGGTCTTTCTTTTCAGTGTCTGTCTCTTACAGCCTGTTTGTCTCCGTCTGTCTGTCTGTTTGTCTGTCTCTGTCTGTCTCTCTCTCTCTCTCTCTCTCTCTCAGTTGGTGCAATGATATTATTGCATGTGTGGACAGCAAGTACAGGCTGCTTTTCTAGGTATCTGCACATGTGCATGTGATGGCCTCTGCACCAATTGGTGCCCACCATTTAGTAATTGCATGCAGCCTGCTGTGTGGTAATTGCAGTACTCATTGTGATTGCAGGACACTGCTACAAAATGCTAGGTTAGGTAGGTGTAGCCCTTTCAGTTGTGCAAGGTGGGGCCCATGCTTGTTTGCTGTGGACACTGTTGTCTCAGTCAGAACGTTGGTATATTTCTCATAACTGAAGCTAGGGTTGTAGCCAGTGATATGCATGTTGTACTGAAACCTGACTGTTGCTTCTTCTAGTGCACTCTTCTCAGTGTGTAAGTTTACTCACACCTGCTAATGCTAACACGGGATACATGGGAGTATGTACTTTCTTTTCGAATTAGAGAATTAACTGGCATACAACAGTAGTTATTGCAATGTGTTCCTATGGCTTTCCTATTTTCCCTTTACATTCACTCATTGAAATGCATGATATATTTCTTACAGCACCAAGTTGTTGTATATCTGCTGTGGCTTAGTGGTACTTCATGCAGACTGGTGAGTCCAAGGTGTGGGGTTTGAGACTGACAAGGGTATTTTATTTTTCTGCTGAGCAGTACAAGGGCCCTGTCTTACACAGTGACTAATGCACTTTTAAGTAGTTGTAAGCGGGTTTGCGCGGGTTTGCGCGATGCCTAGCGATGCTTAGCTAAGCGCACACATGCGCACACTGGTGCAAACCCGCTTACTACTGTTTACAAGTGCTTACTCTCGCTAACCCCCGTGCTCATTTCTTTGACAGAAAAGTAAATGGGGAGATAGGAATGTGGTGATAAAGGGTGCACAAAGAGGGGAAGACAGTAGGGAAACCAGCTCGGGATGTACAGGATGGGTGTAGGGAAGTTCCATAGCTGCCCGTTTCTTTACCAGCAACAGCTGTGCATATGCAATACATTAGGAGTGAAATTTGAAACCTCCCACCCCTGAGAGAGGGGTGAGGACAACTAAGTATGTTGTACTACCAATTATGAATATCAGGCACATGCACTGTTTGTGAACCGCTATACTGTCATTAGTACGTTACTCCCTTCTGAACAGTTTGTGGTTTGTTTGTGTTGATATTAGCACAGTCTGCTCAGGACAACTGGACATATTTCAGTACTGTGTATGCCTACCTACACCCGTGAGTGTGCCTGACTATACAGGTATATGGTACTTTTGGGTAGGGGTGCAGAACTGCAGAGAGCATTATTTATTATTGTGTGCTGTTTATCTTGTCTTGCTGAACATGCAGATTTGCTGTGTACCTGTTAGTCTATAAAGGCTAGTAGTCTGTCTAAGTATCTCCCACCTGTGGACATATCCAGATGGTAGACAGAGGTTAGCCTAGTATGCTTTGACTGTGCACCACACCAGTCTTTTCAGCACCTGAACAATGGCATTGTCACAGGTGGTTGCTAGCAGTACATGGCTACATCATTTGATATTTCTGTGGTGTACTCCTACATATGGGCATGCTTGTGGAATTCATTCTACAGCTATTTGCTGAGTGTGTAACAGCAGACAAGCTGATATGTCTGTGTGTTTCTGACACTTCCAGGCCTCAGATACTCTCAGGTAAATATTTGAACAGCCTCAGGAAAAGGTACATATAAGTGGGATACACCTGTGATATATTTCAGATATTTTGCTGTTGAGACTTTGGAGGATTCAGAGCATATGTATTACTACACCTTTTCTGACGTTCAAGCAGTGTCTACTCTCACTTATTGACATTTTTCATTAAGTGAGATTCCCCACCTTTCTGTCTACTGTTAGTACATTTCACAGGGAGTCAGAGGGGTACAGCTAACATTTATTTGCAAATCAGGGACATCCCTGTAAATCAGTCACAGTTGGGAGGTCTGGCCTCTGACCTATTCAAATATGCCAGTGTTTATCCTGCTCTGATACTGTGTGGGGTTTGTAAGGTGCTACTGTAACATTATTCCCTACTAGCATGGCTGGTTCTCTTTTCATGCATGCAATGCAATTCCACAACACTTGCTGGTTAAGGACCACAGAACAAGATTTGTGTTATGACATTCCTGTTCTCCCTTTACATTCACTCATTGTAATGTATGATATATTTATTTCAACACCACATTATTGTATATCTGCTGTGAATTAGTAGTACTTCATGCAGTCTGGTGAGTCCAAGGTCTGGGGTTCGAGACTGACAGGGGTATTTTCTTTTGCTGCTGAGCAGTACAAGGGCCCTGCCATAGAGTGACTAAGGCACTTTTAAGCAGTTGTAAGCAGGTTTGCACGGGTTTGCGTGACACTTAGCGATGCTTAGCTAAGCGCACACATGCGCACACTGAGAAACCCGCTAACTACTACTTAAAAGTGCTTACTCCCGCTAACCCCAGTGCTAATTTCTTTTAAAGAAAAGAAAATGGAGAGATAGGAAAGTGGTGAAAAAGGGGGCACAAAGAGGGACACACAGTAGGTAAACAAGCTTGAGATGTGCGTGACGGGTGTAGGGAAGGTCCATAGCTACCCATTTCTTTAACAGCAACAGCTGTGCATATGCAATGAATTTGGAGTGAAATTTGAAACCTTCCACCCCTGGGAGAGGGGTGAAGACAACAAAGTATGTTGTACTACCAATTCTAATTATCAGCTTACATGTTTGTCCAATGGAAATGTGTGCAAAATGGGCAGCTATGTATAGGGCATCATTTTTTTGTGGGTACAGATTGCCCTTTTTTTTTTTTCAGGTGAGAGTGGGAAGTGAGTTAGAGGAAGTAGGTATGTCCGGGGAGGTAGGTTGGGAAGGTAAACAGACAAGACAGACAAGACGCATACAGGGGAGGTGTATGATACATGTGGTGGGTGACACAATTGACGGGGTCGGATGTTTGGAAATCGCAAGCCCATGAGCCCACAGATGGTAACAGTGGAACTGAGATCCCCACCCATGGGCCACTGAACCTTCACAGCCCTGAGGGTGGCTGTGCTGGTGGCTACGCAGGACGGGCAGGCTCACCCGTGAGACATGCCACTCTCGCCTCAAGCTGGCATAGGGGATCAGCGATTGAACTCTGGATCTCCCTACACACCACAGCCTGGCCCCTTTGAAGGGTGACAGGTGGCCCTTCTCTGCCCATGCTTGCACGGGGGGATGAGCCCCATCCCCTGCAGTGCTTCCACCCAAAGGTGGCACAGGACCAACAGAGGAGGGGAGCCCAGGCTGGGCACCAGACCTGATGGTGCCAGGTGCACTCGCCGGCTTAGGAGGGACAGGTGGGTCCAATGGGACTGGCCTTCCGATACGTTCTGTGATTAGCTGTGTTTAATTACAACATAAGCAAAACAGCATTCCAGATTAGTTGTAACAGCATGCAATAATATTCCCATTAACCCAACACTCCAAGGGTACAACAGTTGAACAGCAAGCATAACACATGCATATATTGAACCACAGTGGTTAAACAGGGCACATGCATCAATGTGAATGCAAATATTTATAGAACAATAGGACATATTTCCCAACAAATATTTAAGATTACACATACCCGTTGAGGTGTGGAATTGCATGGTTTATGCACATACAGTAGGGTGTATAAAAATCCTCGGTTAGCATCTTATAATGACCTTTTAGTCTACACTACATTCCTAGTGACTGCAAGTGTATATCCCCTACCTGTATTATTACACTTGCCACCATACATTAGGTTGTGTACTGGGTTTGGCTAGTTCAATATATGCCTGACCTATATCTGATATACTAACTGTCCAGGTTGCAGATGTTACTGCTACATATTTCTTGATTGCATTTATATTTCTTTATCTACATATCTGGGATGTTTTCACATGATATTTTCACTTCGATTTGTACATAACCCTGCATTTCTTGACACACACTCACATTTCTGGGAAAAAATAACATGTTACACGTGTGCCAGGTTTACTTATTCATGCCAACCAGTAACTGGCTGTTGTGGACTGTATATATGTTTCACAGCTACTAGTACTTCCATCACCCACTATATATGGGACTGCACAACTCTGGGTTGCCAGCACCTATTCAAACAGTACTGTTTGTATACTGCAAGGGTACAACAACATTTCAGACTCTGTGACACAGACACTCTGGGTTTTAGACCTTTATTAATGACATTACACACTTTTCCACAGGCTCACTCCTTTATTTGTTTTAACGGTGTATATGGCAGACATGTTCAAGACATATTATACCTTTATTAATAGGGTAAAATAATCTTTTTTCAGGCTCAATCACTTATTTTATATGACAGTGCCTGCAGAGATATTATTCCAGACATATGTTACCTTTCTTAATGGGTTTCTACACTCGTTTTCTGCCTCTTTAATGTTTTTATCTGACAGTACATGCAGAGGACTTATTCAGGCAATTATATGGCTGTATTATTGGACTACAACACTTTCTTTCATGCTCTCTTCCATATTTTATATAACAATGCATGCAGAATAATCACTAACCTGCCTGGTGGTGCAGCCTTATCAGCCTATCAGCATAGGCTTGCTGATTCATAGCACGGTCACCTGCAGCTGTAAAGTAAATGAAGGGATATTGAGACATACTTATCCGTTATACATACTCCATTATCAATTCTTACATACTGCATTCCATGGCTACATACTCAGTTGTGGAGCATCCCACATCCCATGGGCCTCCTGTATCCATTGGTTCAGGCAGTCCTGCTTTCGTCTCTTCAGGTCTGCATGGTGGTGACAGACCTACTCACCAGTCCAAGGAATGCCTGTGGCACTGGTGAGGTCACGAGCTAACCGGTTCCAAGCCTTTGCCTTGTACTCCATCCCTTGGAACTGGCCCTGTAGGAGTCTTGACTCGTGATGGTGGACAAGCAGCCAAACCATGTATTTGGACTCCTCGATGCCCCAACGTTGCACTCGGAAGTATGTTCCCTCTCTGACACCAGACATTCTAACTGCAGATGTGAGCTACAATCAGTTTTGGCATGTATTCCCGTCTGTGGGGCTTAAATATGCTGCATTTCCTGCACTGTTTTGTGATTGGCTGTTTTGTAAAATTCTCGGCTGACTGCAGACCTGCTTAGTAATGGTTAAACTACCATTCGTAAGTATATGAATGTTAATAGTGGCTGTTTCCCCTATGTTGTCATGGCTTAGTGGTTCTGTACTTTGCTTCTGACGCACAGAGTCCTGCGTTCGAACCTTGTCATTCATTTTATTTTCATACTATCCAGACAGGCTAGGGGGTGTGGCTGCATTTAAGCAACTTTGCTCTATGTTGCTCCTCGGTGCCCTATGGTGCCCTGGTTGGCGCGGCGCACACATCCGCTCAAACACATTGCGCTGGGTAAAGCGCCACTGAACTATGGGCAACTCTATTGTGCTGGGTAAAGCACTATGAAACAATGGGCAACTCTATCGCGCTAGGTAAAGCGCTATTAAACTATGGGCACCTCTATTGCGCTAGGTAAAGTGCTATTAAACTGTGGGCATCTCTATTGCGCTAGGTAAAGTGCTATTAAACTATGGGCAACTCTATAGTACTGGGTAAAGCGCTGCTTAACTGCAGGCAATTTTATATCAGAATCCTTTAAAATATTTATTTTGTTCACTGATACATTGGCCATTTCACTGCTTTTTTGTAATGTTTAAAAATATTTGTCAGGTATTATTTCATATACTGATTTAAAAAAAAATACGAAGAGGACTCGAACCATGAATGTCTCTTCTTTGTGCAAACGCTCTACCATTATGCTACTGCTATTTGGTGTGATTTGCATTAACATTCTTTCTTATGCTCTTCCATGTCAGAATTGCTAACTCTAGCTAAATAATGGGCACACCCGTGCACACACGTGGAAATACAGGCAGCTATTTTGGGGATTTAAAAAAATATATTTAATGTTTTGCATTTTAGAACTGTGATAGGGGTTTACAATATCAGGGAGTGTGGTGTTGGGTGCAGGGACATTTGAGCAGACTCGCTCTTGTGTGTGTGCATTGTTTAGATTTAAAACACTTGCAGGGGCGTGGACATTTAGACTGCTCAGCAGTTGGACACGCCCCCTGCTTTCTTACATGGTCCGTGTATGACTTAAGGTTGAATCAGCATGCCCTCTTGCATATTCATGGCACGCTGACGTCATACCGTTCAACTGCAGCCTTCGAGTAAGACTTATTAAGTCTTACACGGAGGATTAGTGAATCCGGGGGTATGTAACTTAAGGCCTTTTATTATGCATTTGTCCATGAAAGGTAAATATTTGGGGTTAGTGTTTGCTGTTCTGATGTGAGTGTACAGTAATTTGATCCATAGTCTGGACCAAGTATTGTTTTTGGGGTTATGCTCTGCTATTAATGTGATTTGACTGGAACAAATTATGTTGTAGTGTAACCTGAAATCTGGCATCCTAGCCAACCCCTGTTTTTGGAAGCATTAGTTTTGAGAAAGTAATTTTAGGAGTTTTTGGAAACCAGATGAATTTTGTTAGAGTTCTATTAATTCTTCTAAAAAAGTTCATAGGAATGATAGAATTAATTGGATTGAGCTTGATATAGTATTTTGGGAAGAATGCTTAGTTTTATAACTGCTACTTTGGATAAGACAGGAAGTCTCATGTTTTTCCATTGATCGTGGTCATGTTCAATATTTGTCCAAGATCTAAGAAGGTTATTTTGAAAATAATTTTTTTGATTGTGTTCAAACTTTATACCCAGATATTTGAGTGTATAGTTTAGTTTAATTTCGGATTCTGGAAAAAGAGGTGAGCTGCATCCTAGTGGGTTAATTGGAAAAATAAGAGACTTGGAAGGACTGATTTCATAATTGGATGTTTTTGAGAAAATATCAATAGATTATAAATTTTATTGAAATCAATGTTAGGTAATTCAAAACACAGGTTGAGGTCATCTGCATAGGCTGATAGTAGAAGGTTGTTATTTGATATTTTGGGTATATGGTGAAAGGTTCTTTGTGATAGGTATAAGAATAGAGGTTCAATGTATATGTTAAAGAGATAGGGTGAAAGGGGGCAACCTTGCCTTGTACCATTAACTAGCTTTATCTGCTTAGAGTAGGTTTTATTGATGACCAGTGTGGTATATGAAGAATTTTAATTATGTTTAAGAAATCATTTGGGATTTTAAAATATTGTAATGTTAGAAACAAGAAATTTAGATTAACTCTATCAAATGCTTTAGTGGCATCAAGTGCCAGAAGATATCTGGGAAATGTATCCTTCCCCAGTAGCTGTATAGCTGCATCCAATGTAAGAGTATTGTCCCATGTTTGCCTTCCCTATATGAAACCTGATTGCTCTGGGGATATGATTGTAGGTAGAATTTTATTTAATTCTGTTTGCTAGCATTGTGGAAAAAAATGTTAATATCTACGTTGATGAGCGATATTGGCCTATACTTTGTTGGGTTAGTTTTGTCAGTGTTGGATTTTGGAATGAAAATGGTTTTGGAATTATTTAAATACAAATCTTTAAATCCAAATTTTCTAATATGGTTAAAGACCTTAAGAAGAATGGGAGTCAGTTTGGGAGCAAAGGTTTTGTAGAAATTTGAGGTAAAACCATCAAGACCAGGGGCTTCTAGGATCTTCAAGAGCCAGTAATGCTTTAGCATTGTGTGAATTATGTCTGCAGTATCTATCCTTTAAAGGGTCGAGTCTATATCAGAACATTGAAGTTTTAAAACTTTGAATGTTCTAATATCGACCCGTTTTGAGCGAACGCTAAAAATAGCGAAGCTGCAGAACACCGAATTCTTTCCTAGGAAAAGAATTTGGTTGGCCAGTTCTGTGGCTTTGCTATTTTCAGCGCTGTGGTGCAAGTTCAGGTAAGTGTGCAATTGTGTGGTTGTTAGGATTAGGGCGCGGGTTAGGTGAGTTAGGGTTAGGTGAGTTAGGGTTAAGGCACGGGTTAGGTGAATTAGGGTTAGGGGCATGTTAAGTAAGTTAGGGTTAAGGTACGGGTTAGGTGAGTGTGTGATCGTGGAGGACCTTAGGGTTTGGGTTTGGGTTAAGGTAAGTGAATAGATAGTAGTGTATGTATAGTTTAGTGTAGGGTTAGTGGTAGGATTATAAGTGTATGTGTATGTATTGATGTTTTTAGGTGTGCTTGTGTTGTATGTATGTATTTCGGTATAGCAAATATTTTCCCAAGGAAAAAATTTGCTGTTTTGAATGTTCGATATTATGTGGTTTTGATATTTTAGGCTCGTTGAAATAGCATTCACTATTTTCATCTTTTGATAACGTGATATAAACACAAAGGGTCAATAACTGTATTCCAATCCCCACCTATAACATAGTCATGACTGGGAAAACATAATAATAAGTTATAGATTTTTATAGTAAACTCAGGTTGTTTTGCACAAGGACCACAAACATTTAGAAAGAGGGTGGGTCTACAGGATATGGAGTTTCCACATCGAAAATAGCAGCATCTGCCAACATTGTCTGATCCATAGTCAATAATATCCTCATTGAATGACTTTTTGATCAGGATAGCTACTCCTTTCAAGTTTGATTTACTACCAGAGGCAATAACTGAGGTCAGCCATGGTTTATCTCTAGCCTTATTCCAATCGTCACTGAATAAATGAGTTTCTTGCAGAAAAATAACATTTGCCTCTGATTGGAAAAGTAGATGAAAAAGTAGCTTCTTTTTATCCTGTAGACCTCTAATGTTCCATGAGTCTATCACCCACATTTACTGACTTTTAATTTGGTACATATAATTTTGAAATGGATTTTTGGAAGCCTCTTCCTCATGTAATAGTTGGAAACAAAGCAACAAAAAGTCTCATTTTATAGCTTTTCTGTAGCAGTAAAGTCTCTCAGAGCTATCACTGTGCCTAACCACATAACTACTAAATCTGAGAGAGAATTAAACAAGATACCTAACATATTTATTAACATATAAAATTTTAAAATAAGAGTATTTAAATAACTCTCAAAAGACCGTAATTTTATAATTGAACACAGCAAACATAATATACATAAGTAAATCCACAGAAAAGCTCATACCAGGTGTAATGCAGCAGGCAAAAATATAATCCAAATACAAATGTAATGCAGCTTTCAGCAATAATGCAGCAAGCAGAGATAAATCCAAATTTGAACTCCCAAGTTTAATCCAAATTCAAAACGTAAGTGCTTTCGTCCCTTTATTAATACAGGAACTTCATCAGACCCTGTAAATGAACCCATCAGATGTTTGTGTTTGGATTATATTTTTGCCTGCTGCACTACACTTGGTGTGAGCTTTTCTATGGATTTACTGGTTCGTTGTTTTCATAATATACATAAGTTACCAAACCCAAGACGGGGTAGTACCACAACATCAAAACACTCTACTATTACAGTCCTAACATGTTACATACAACCTAAGTTTGGTGTGAGGAAGCTTTAGATAATATACAATACTAGTAAACATATTAGAGCATCTAATATACAAAGTAACTTATGTAGTCAAAAAAGGTTTACAACTTTTGGTTAGACTCAGTCAATTGTTGTAACATCTATAGTCCAATAAATTGAATAAGCACTGTGAAAGCAGGACTTATAGTTAAAATTTTATACCACTGAAATAGTACATAGCCAGCCTGGGATGCTACCCATTAAAACAAGGTTAAATTGAATTTAATCAAAAGAGATTACTTAGACTGACCCAAATGTGCTGATGTAGGTCTAGGTAAGTTATTAATATTTACTACTGCATTAACTTTAAACAAACAGCATTATTATTTCAGGCCATAAAAATCAGGGAAATTGAGGTCTTTATGTATTAAAGGAAAGTATATTCATATTTTAGAATAGGTTCACAAATTCAGAAGGGCTGATGACATTAATTGAGTTATAGCATTAACAACCTGTAGCATATAGGAAGGAGATGCATGAATGCAATAATATATCACATTAAGATTTTAACAATCCATTAAAGATGTGCATAAGATTCTATGTCTCACTAAACAGCCACTAATATAGTTTTGAACTTCTGATATTTCCATAGATTTTATGTACAGCCAAGCATAAAACATACAGCATTTAAAACTACCTCATTATCAAGAAATAGCACTGAAGATAAACAGTTTGATTCTCTTCCTCCACATCAGCATTTTTGTCTTGAAAGAAAAAAATGAAATATATATATATATATATATATATATATATATATATATATATATATATACAAGCCTATTATTTAGCTGGTTAAGAATTAATTTATAAATAGTCATTGGGAGCAGCCATCAAGATTAGACATTGGACATGAGATACAAGTATTAATATGTAGATATTTAACCAAGCCATATTAGGCAAACGCTCCTGACAATCGTTGCATGGGCAAAGTTGCTTAAAAAGTACTTGCCTAGAGGGACAGTTGAAATATCCACCGTCCAAGCATGCTTCCTTGATCCTTTAAAAGAAATTAGGATAGAAAATTATTTTTCTTGGATCTAACTCAGTGTAGGACGTAACGTGGAAGTGCTTAAATACGGATTGCAACCTTTTATGTAGAACTGCTAGCAACAGAGGCAGGTGGGACCAAAAAAGACATCCACGGGTTTCCAGGCTTACCAAATTAAGTGTAACAGCTAGTAGTCATAGAGCATTGAAACAGAGCTCACGGACAATTAATGGGAGCTTATATTAAGGCAACCAGAGCAAAATAGGGATCTCTGCCGCAAAAGAACTATACAGCTGTTAGTATCACTAGCTTCATATGTAAGGTACGGAACATATTATCTCAGGCATCATTAATGTGGCCAATGAAAATCATTTAACCCTGGGCCATCACTGATTCAGTTTTGTAAAAAGAAGGTCCTGCCTCTTTAATCTCATTAATTTCTTTGAAAGGGTAACAAAAGCAGTACGTAGATAGCAATTATGCAGTACATAACAGCATATCTGGACCTGGCCCAGGCTTTTGACACTATAACTTACACAGGCATTATAGACAGACTTGTAAATCTGAATACAATTATCTTTATTTATGCAGTGGATAGCTAAATGGTTGTCTGACAGAACCCATGTGGTTAGAGTTACAAGTAACATAGGGTTCATTGTTTGGCCTTCTCCTATTTGACATCTATTACTCAGACCATCAAGAGAACAATCCTGTTCTTTAGTTATCTAAGACTGCAGAAAAATGTAAATTGGGTGTTGATATTTGATCTTCAACTGAGCACAGATGCTTCAGGATGAGTTAGATCGTGGTAGCAACTGATGCAAGAGCAATGACCTGAAATTAAATGTGAAAAAAAATTAGCATAGGTCGTGTTTGTAAACAAAAACATTTTCATATACCATGTAGGTGACACAACCCTCCAGTCAGACATTGTTGTATGGGAGATAGATGTTCTTGTTAAGTCCTTATCATGTGACCATCAAGTCCCCACAGTAGTTCAGAAAGCTTTCTGTTTAGTTCATATGACTTTTAAAGGCATCTCCACCAGATCCCAAAAAGACTTAATTCTCCAGTACTCATATATCATCACACATGGAGATACTGTGATAGGATTGATTTCACCACTAATGGCCGTGTTTAGGTTAGTAATGGATGTGCAACTATAGAAAAGACTAGGGAGTAGAAAACTATTTGCTGCAGTTAGTCTGATTTGCACAGTATGATACTGTTAACCATGACATAGTGGAATCAATGTTTGCATTTTGGTAATCTGAACAATGCAATTACTGGATCTGAGGATAAGGTGAAAAGTCATTTCTAGTAGTACAAAGGTAGCGACCACTTCTAAGACAGTTTGGTATCTGCTAGTTAAACTTATATTCTTTTGTTTTAAATAAGTTATACCTGACCAAAACAGCATGGCTTTAATTTTAGTACACTCTTTAAGACATGCTTCTTCCAGCCATGCGTGAGAGGAGTTAAGAGAGAGACTGAAAGTGGATTGGATTTTATATTGCCTACCTATCTATCCTTCCATCCAACTATGCATATTCCTCTTTTCCCAATTTTTGCACATGAGCTTGGAGTGCAAACACAGTGTATTATTTTGACATGATTCAGAAGGCAGCATATTCTGACAATGGTATAGCCAGAAATGTATTTATTGATATGTGTTTTGTGACTTTTTCAGTGTAGTATTAAGGACTATATATTGTTATATTAACATTGTTTAACTCTTTGTCCACATTTTAGTACTATAAACCTGAAAAGACCTAATGTTCTGGAATATTAAAGACCTGAAATGTGAACTAAGTGTGGAGTGTTTAGCCACATATATAACATTGGGAGTGATTGCACCCCAGATCTGATGTCTAAAACCGTATAGTAAACTCCTCTTCTTAAATATTTTTTTTTTTATAGGATTGAGACGACACAGAGAGGATGCTAGCATCTCTATTTCCTGCCACACTACTGTGTCACATCTATAATCTACAGCAGCAAGAGCCATCTCACCTTGTCCTACTAAATACTACAAGCTCTTGTTGAATACCCAATGATTTCTGTTGTACACCATAGCTGTCCAGTGTGGGTCTCTGGAACATAATAATTCATAGCACAAACACAGTTCCATACAGTTGTATATCTTTTGATATTAGCTATGCACCAATTTAGAACATGGCATAAATACATTCCAGGCTACCTCTGTTTTCACAGACTGGTGCAACACTTCCTGGTTATTCAAAGACTCATAGAAGATCCTTGGCATAATAGTCTATAAATGATGCAGCATTTGAGAATATAGCTTTGTAAAGGGAAATGTCATACCCTTATGCTGTCACAGTGTCATTGCAGTGACAGGAGTAACAAACATATCGTTCTAAAATTTTGTTTATTATGTCAGTCTTCTTAGATTTTTTGGTGAGCTTTGCTTGGTCAGCTAATTGCTGTACATCTTTTCTATTCATATCACTTGTAGAAATAAGCCATGCATGCCAGCATGTGGTCCTTTTCACACCACTGAAGATAATTAGCACATGCTCATGGTGTATCTTCTTGACTTCACATGCTCACTTGTTGCTTCTTTACTTTAGTTTTCAGTATTTTCCTGGATTATGAATTAATTGCATTTTTTGTATTAGAAAGCTAATTTTAAAAATGTATGAATCCTGCACAAGGTATAATTAAACAGTTCTGTAAAAGTCTGAAGAAACAACAAGGGCATCTGTCTCACATTAACAACTCATGCAATTAGTTCCAAGCAACCATAGCACAAGTGGCTGTAACAAACCTTGCTGTACAGTTATAGTCTTGCTGTAAACAGACTGCACTAACACACAGCATACAAATTAATAGCAAATTGTTCTAAAGTAATTTCATTTCCTTTCAACTATTTAACACAATATATGCCACAAGTTGCATCTGTGATGTTCCTTTGATAATCTGCATAATAACATCAAATGTGGTGGCAAAATTAGAAAACATGCTAACTGTTAAGTTTATTTATTTATTCATTCATTCATTCATTTAATTATTTTATTGACATTTGATTACCAGGAAAGTCCAACTGGGTAGGTGCCCATAATCAGTGGGGGCCAGGGCAGGAACACTCCAAAGTATTAAAAGCATTTTAAGGACAATAATTTTACAGTCTTCAAAAATAAAATCTGCAGTTTAAATAATTATACCAAATTAGTCATACCCTAGTATTCAATAAACTATGTGTAGGCTTCACGCAGAGCCTACACAGAGTTTACATGTTTGTGAGGTGGTGAGCAATGAGCGGTAGAGTGGAGTTCAAATTAATGAGACTTGGTGCATCTAAGTTAGGTTTTGTGGCTGGCAACAGTGTTGCCAGCCAGGAAACCATGTAAGCATTGAAGCAGAGCACCTATGTTCTGCAGATTTGAGCGGAATTTCACAATGACCACCAGGGCTTCATAGATAGCTGTGAATCTGTTAGTGCAACATATCTCTTTTTTAATTTCTCCAAGTCTTTAGTTTTCTAATACCATGACAAGAATGGACCCCATTCCTAAGTCAAAGTAAAATTAAAGTTCATGAAATTAGTATTGTTTTAGTCTTTGATGTCAACCAAAAGTGCTCTTTGCAGCACCCACAATGTGCCCAATAATGACTCCTTCTGCAATTCATATGGAGTTACATGTATTGGTAACATATCTAAATACAATTGAAATTCTTTTTTATAAAAAACATTGTTCCTACTATTATTGGAACCACCTGGGTATCTTTCTTCCACATTGCTCTTGTTTCTGCCTGCAGATCCTGATATTTTATGAGTTTGAGTCTCTCTGTACGCAAGACACTGTAGTCAGTAGGTGTGGCAATTTTAATGATCAACGCTACTCTTATCTTCTTTTCTTGGACCACTATATCTAGTTTTCTAGCATCTATCTTTCAAACTGTTGGTAATGGATGATCCCATATGATGCAGACCTCTTCATTTTCTATGATTCTTTGTGGCTAATATTCCCAGTGTTTTTCACCCACTTCAATACAATAATGTTTACACAATCTCCAGTGCAACAGTCTCATCACATTATTATGCTTTCAGTATACAGTCTTTCTGCCATTAGTGTGTCGCAACAAGCAACGAGGTATGCAACTGTTTCCAATTCGGTTTTGCAAAACCTACATTTGTCTGTTTCTCCCACATGTTCAGTGGACTTTATAAACCAACGTGTATGCAGCCCACTATCTTGGGCCACCAATATTAACATTTCATCTCTTGGTTTGAATCAGCCTCTATTTAACTATTCCTGTGTTCACTCCTGATCAACATGAGGTTCTTCCAGAAGTTTTCTATGCTTGCAACTATATTTATGCTTTTTCCACATTTCTCGCCTTCTCATCTGATCCTTCACCTTATATTCTTTCTTTTGTTTTTTGCCACATTCAGTTGCTGCCTGATTTTTATCAACTTCTGGTTTGATTTCCATTCCTGCTTGATGCTGATAAACTTCTGCTAGATTAAGCAGAGAAGTCATCTTAGATTTATTCTCCTCATGTTTCAAAACGTTCACTACATTTGGGTCTTGTGAGGTCACCAGATATGTGTGGAGTCCCACAATTGCAGATCTATACATATAATCAGTTTCAAGGAGGCCCATTCTTCCTTTGAAATGGGGAATATATAATCTTGGTAGGCACTGATTTTTATAAATCATTTGGTGAGCATGAAGCATCCTTCTTGTTTTCCTATCTAATCTATCCAACACGTTTTTGGGCCAGTCAATCACTCCAAAACTGTAAGTTAGGAAAGGAAGAGCAAATTGATTTATAGCTTGGATTTTGTTCCTAGATGTCAGTGCTGTTTTCAGGATTAATTTAAGTGCTCTAAAGTATTCCTTACTAAGTTTTATTCACATTTGTTCATGCTTTATTGTTGATCCTTCCTTAATTCACAAATATTTATACACTCCTTCTTGCTCAAGTTCTTTTATATCACATTCTTGTCCCAAACTGATGTTTTCCTGGTGTTAAAGTTTCCTGCTTTAAAGGTTGCTTTTGCACATTTATCAAGACCAAATGGCATTTTTATATCATCTGAAAAAGTTTTGACAACTTGCAGCTGTGCTTTCATTTCCTCATCTGATTAGCTATGCAGTTTAAATCATTGACAAAGAGAAGGTGAGAAGTCTTTACACTTTGTTGTTTTCTAGAAGCCAGATTATAGCCATGGCCTAAACTGTTGAGTAAACAGCTTAATGAATTAAGGGCAAGGCAGAATAGTAATGGTGACAGAGAGTCACCCTGGAATATCCCCCTTTGAATTGTTATCCCTGGGATGACAATTAGTCCTCTATTATGGCTTAATTACACAGTGGTCTGCCACTGTTTCATGGTCACTGAAATGTAGTCGATCAGTGTGGGGTGTATCTTATACATTTTTAAGCACTCTTTTATCCATGAATGAGGGATACTATCAGATGCTTTTTTGTAGTCAATCCATGCCATACTTGGAATCTTCCCCTTTTTACAGTTCTCCACTATGACTTTATTTAACAACAAATGATCCTTCGTTCCATATGGCTTTCTTTTATTGCCCTTTTGTTCTACTGCCATAATTGAGTTTTCTTCTAAATAACTATAAACTCTGTCGGCATCTATTCCCATGTATAGTTTATACGTTGTTGGAAGGCAAGTTATTGGTCTATAATTTTTAGGGTAGCTTGCAGGTTCACTCTTAAGAAGGAGCATTGTTTTTCCTGTTTTAGCCAGGTTAATGTCTGTTCTGGGTGTGCATATAAACAGATCTTACTCATGGCTAAATCTTTGTGCAAAGATGTTAATACTTTTAACCAGAAGTTGGGTACTGCAACTGGGCCTGAGGTTTTCCAATTAGAAGCTTTTCTTAACTTTGTTTCAATTTCTCTAGCTGTTACTTCATCCCCATTTCATATCCTCTACCTTTAAACTTTTTATTTTATTTTATTTATCATTTGTTGACCAGGAAAGTCTGACTAAGACAGAGCCTATTTTCAGTGGGGCCCCAGGGAGAAATGTTCCAGATGCATGTTGCTGGATTGTGGGAGGAAACTGGAGTAACCGAGGGAAACCCACTTGAACACAGGCAGAACATGCAAAGTCCGCACAGAAGGCTCCCCAGCCAAGAAATGAACTGGAGAACCTCTTGCTGTGAGGTAACAATGTTAACCGCTGCACCACTGTGCCGCCCAACTTCTTATTCTTTCTTTTACTTCTTCTATCCGTTTAGCATGTGTGTTATGTTCCACAGGATCTTCATAGATACTTCTCCAAAATGTATTTATTTCTTCTTTTTTTTGGTGGTCTTTCAGTTCCTTTTACCTTATTTCCCAGTTCTCTAAAAAAACTTTTTAGGTCATCAATAAATTGTTTATTTTGCATTTTTCATTTATATTTATCTTCATATCTTCTACGTTTTTCCACCTGTGCTGAAAATTTTAGTTTGTTATTTGCGATAGTGTATGATAGATCTTGGTTTGTTCTAATACTGAGTACTGCTTTTATCACATCTATCTCTTACTATTTTTGTTACTCTATTCCCTCTTCTGTAGTCTTCTAACAGTGACACTTCTTGTCTTAATTGCTTTATAATTATCTATTCGATATTTCCATGATGGTATTCAGTTTCTCTTCTTCCTTTCCCTCACTACCCTGTGTTCTTGTGGTAGAACTTTATCAGTTATTAATTTAGCTGCACAGTAATATATCCTGTTTACTTCTGTTATATCACATGGATCTCTATGAACAATCCTAATTACTGTGTTCATTTGTTTTATCAGACTTCTGACTTTTTGGGTTTTATTAACCTTCTGCAGTCTATTTCTTTCATTGGTCTTGATATATCTGTCCATGTTTATGAAATTTATCAATTTTTCTCTTTGCTCATTTTCTTCCAAACTGAGGGCACATCCCTTGTTTTCCAATTCCTGAGGGCATTCTATAGAAGGTTCTATAGCATCTTCCTGCGACACATTCTCATCAGTTTCATTCTGTGCCATCCGTTGCTCTATCATATGGGAACTCTTTGGCTATCACTCCTCAACATTGACTGCATCAGAGTTTCCACAGTTTAATGTTCCTTCCCTTGGTGTCTAGCTTCAAGTGAATGTTTATAATGTTTTCCTGTGGAAGGCTCCAAATTATCTTCATATGGCACATGACCAATTGCTTCCTGTTCCACTAGTTTCCCCTTAATTTGGATATCCATTGCTCTATCCTGTTGTGGTTCTTTCTGAATTAGATTTTCTACACTAAATCCTTCACTTTGCAGTTACTCCATAACCTCAGTTTCTATTTCTTTAGCTTCTCCATTACTAATCTCCTTTTCTACTTTTCCTCTTTGTCTGCTTATTTTTTTGTTTTGTAAAGTTTTCCATGTCCGGATTCCTTTGCCTGTATTTCTTTAAAAATATGTTTGGTGCTGCTCTTTTTGTATTGGTTAGTTTTTCTTTCTCCATTGCATAGATATTATACCATATTACATCTCTTTTTCTTTCCCATGTCCATATTTCTTCTTTAGATGTTTCCTGATCTTCCTGTTTCTCCATGTTTTGGGGACTCATTCCATCCTGCTGTGATGTAGCATGTGTTAGACCTTCTACATTAAATCATTCACTTAGCAGTCACATCATAACTTCAGCTTCTATTTCTTTAACTTCTACTTTACTAATCTTTTCTATGTTCCATCTCTGTGATGTTATTTTTTTATTGTGAAATTTTACATATCTGGATGCCTTTGCCTGTATTTCTCTTCAAATATCTTTAGGATGCCTTCTTTACATTGATTAATTGGGCTTTCTCCTTTGCATAAATATTGCACCATATCAAATCTCTCTTTCTTTTCGATGTCCATATTTCTTTTTTATACTTTTCAAATATCTCATTGTTTACATTTTCACAGTTCCTCAGATGTTTCTTTTTCCAAACAGGTCAAGGTTTCTTGATCTATATGCTGTTTTTTACAAATATGTTGTATAAATGAACACAAGTTTTCATTTGAAGTTTCTGACAGTTTTCTTGTGGAAGTATTTTTCTTTCCTCTAATTTCTCTCTTAATCATTTTGTATATCTTGTGTCTGGAAATTCTGGGATTTTTGCATAATAGTAACAATACACACTTTCTTTCTTATTCTCAGTAGTCCATTTTATCGTCTATATGGCTCTTCTTTGGCCTATCAGTTTTTGTGATTTTTGTGGACTGTTACTTCCTTCTACAACAGGGGGGGGGGCATCCTCCCCCTGGGCCTGGTCTAGCCCCATTGTAGGAATATTTCCATATTTTGAGGATTCTACACTGTCTTCTTTTCCAGTCCTGGCACCAATGCGCATACCAGGATTGGGCACTTTTTTATCCTGGGTCTTGTGCACCTAGCTATCTTTTTTTGGTTTCTGACCTACTTCTGTCCATGATATATGCTATATAAATACAGTCTATATATCAGCATTGCCTTGGTGATATTTTGTGAAAACAGGGTCCACCTCGTGAAGGTACTCACCAAGACTTCAGGATGAATTCAGCTTCACCATTACTACTCTCCTTTACTTGCTGACTTTTCATCTCTCCATTTGGACCTCTTCATCTCTCCATTCAGACCCCATCTCTCCATAAAGAACCATCTCTCCATAAAGAACCATATCTCCATAAAGGGCAACATAATATGGGGACATTTAACCTGAAATAGGGACATATTTGCCTTAGCTATCACATAGCTATGTGGTAGAATGAAACTCAAACAGAGCTGTCATCCTCTTTGAGCAAGATATGTGGACAAAGATATATGTAATGGGGGGACAAAGGCCACAAAATAGGGGCAGATATTTAATATTGCACTTCCAAACTTAGAAAGTTGATGGAATAAACAGGTTGAACATTAGCATGCACTTTCTGAATAGCATGAAGTTTGAAGCTCAAATGTTAGTCAGTTTCTGATTTCACTCTGCAATGACATGCCAATGACTGCCCAGAAAACAAAAAGGTTATGACAAAAAGATCACAAATATAAGAAAGAAAAAATTGGACATTCTGCATAAATCAGGACAGTTGACAAGTATGTACTCAAATGTATGTAATACTGAGTCACATCAGTCTAGAGATCATCACAGTGGTATGACAGAAAGTCACAAATTTGAGAAGGAAAACATCTGGACATCCTGGAAATATCTGGACAATTGAGAGGCATGAATGCTAAGTATATCATCCAAACACAGTATATGACAGTGTACCTACAGTGTAGGGTATTATGATATCCCATTCCTGTCATTCTGTACTGAAGCTATGTTAATGATTTGTAACAGGACATGGACTACATGTAAAATGGTCACTCAGGGGAAGTGTGTGTGTTGAATAGGGACACACAGATGAATTGTAGGAATGAACACAGAGAAAGAGGACAGGTGAAACTCCTTCATGTACAGCAGAGGAGGGCATGTCAATGGAAGATGCTTGTAGCAGCAACACTAAGCACATATCTGTATGGTACAATATGGACTGTACAGTGAAAATGTGTTTGTCTGTGCCTGTCACACAAGGTAACATAACAATGGGGGGATGTTTGTTTGAGATAAGCATCCTTACATGAATAATGCAGAAAACATCTATCAGGGATCTGACATACAACTGGGGTAGGGTGCATATTGTGAAGCTGTGCAAACTGTTATACCTGAATATGGCTGTAGTCTCAGCAGAGATCTTCAGCAAGGTGGCCACAGGTGAAGGATCATGAAAAACATTACAAGACCCAACCACAGTCATGGACATCACAATCAACTTATCCACACCCCCACCAGGGGCAGCAATATCCTAGACCTGGTCATTAACAACATGGGAAACTGGTGGTCCACACCAGAGGTCAGTTCCTCATTGGTCAGATCCAACCACAAGCAAATCACCCTAGACATCCACATCCCACCCCCACCCCCCATTAGGGAAACCACCATAAAAAAAATTTCCAAACCCAACTTCACGCTTCTTAAGACAGAAGTGGCAAACTTCATGACACCCATGCTGATGGACAATAGAGATACGACTGCTGAATCCTATATAATTGCACTTTATAAGCACTTACACAAGTGCATGGATCATCCCTAACAAAACCAAGATGCTATCCTTCAAAAAAAGGAAGCCAATCTGGTGGTCCCCTGCTATAAACAAACTCTACAACAGAAGAAAGAAACTGTTGCAAAAAAAGAGTAAAATCCCATAATTAGAGGAACTCCGTGGCTAGCCTCAGTAAGAAGCTGAGATCCCTCATAAAATCCTCCAAAGCTAGTTATGAAAACAAAATCAACACTGATTCTAAAGACAACCACAAAGCATTCTATAGCTATGTCAAGAATCTCAGTGGCAACACTCAGATCTGCTCTGAGTTACAGCACAATGGCACTAAATATACAGAACCAACTGATATTGCCAACATCCTGGCAGATAGGTTCAGCACTAACTTTACTCCTCTCTCATCCCCTAAAGGGCACATCTCTATACCGGAAGAATGCAAAGTACCTGTAATTACAGATGCAAAGGTAAAAACACACTCTCCATAGCCAAGAACACAGCATCCATGGGACCTGACAACATCCCAGGCTGCATTCTACATGAACTACAGAATGAACTGGCACCCCACATAAGTACCATGTTCAATCATAGCTTCACCACAGGCTTTGTGCCCACTGAATGGCGCATAGCAATGGTTATCCCACTCCACAAAGGGGGAGCCACCACGGACCCTGGGAACTACCACCCCAATAGCCTGACAAGCCAGGTCTGCAAGGCTATGGAGCATATCATCATGGAACTTATAAACAATGACATTGGTAATCTCCAAACCCTGGAACCTACCCAGTTCAGGTTTGTAAAAGGCAGATCATGTCTCCTAAACCTGATAGACTTCTTTGAAGAGATCACCAAAACTGTAGATGAGGATAAGGTGGTTCACACACCCTATCTAGATCTCGCCAAGGCTTTTGACACCATCCCCCACTCTGGAATTATAGACAAACTCACTAAACTAGGGATAAATCCCTATGTCACAAGATGGGTTGCCAACTGGCTCACTGAGTGAACCCACACTGTGAAAGTAGCAGACTCTAAATTCAACTTCAGATCAGTGACAAGTGGAGTACCACAGGGTTCAGTCCTAGGTCCTCTCCTGTTTGGTATCTACTTCTCTGAAGTACAGGCTAACACAGAAGGTCTTTGGCTAACAAAGTTTGCAGATGACTGCAAACTAGGAGCCATAATCAAAACTCCTAATGATGTGGACATCCTACAAAAGGACCTCACTGAGCCAGATGCCTGGTGTCAAAGCCATGGCCTTAAACTCAATGCCAAAAAGTGCATTGTCATCCCTTTTGGTAAAAACAATGTACCCATGAACTACCACATAGGCGGTAGTCTACTTAACACTGAAAGTGTGATAAGAGATCTTGGGACACAGGTGGACAGTAGTCTTTCCTTTGATAATCACATCGCCACAGTAGTCAGGAAATCCTTCTATGTGGCACACCTCATCACAAAAGGTATCTCATCCAGGAAAAAAGAGGTTATTGTTGCACTCTGCTCATCACTCATTAGACCCATTATAGATTATAACACCCCTTTTGGTATGTACCTCACAAGACATCTGCAACAACTGGAAAGGCCACAGAAATACCTCACAAGGAGGATTACTGGCCTCAAACAGATGCCTTATGCAGACCGTCTCAAAAAACTCCAGCTTTACTCTGTCGCATATCGCCTACTCAGAGGTGAACTCTGCCTAACATACAAAGCTATATCAAACCCAGAGCTGTTGGACATGCTCCACGTAAAGAAATCCCAATCCCTCTGAGCTACATGCTCTAGGGACCTAAACCTTGTCACCACAATAAACAGAACATGCTGGAGGGATAGATTCCTGCCCCAGAGACTTCCCATACTCTGGAACAAACTACCGATCTATATCAAACAAAGCTCCTCATTAGCACTCTTCAAGAAAAATCTTGATGACTGGATGGGAGATAGGAAATTCACCCCAGGGATCGCTTCTGTGGCTCTGCTTGACAGGGGCACAGAAAAATAATTTTTCTTGGTTGGTAAAAGCCAGGGTACCATTTGGATAGGCTTATATAGACCCTAGGGCCAATAGCCTAGTACCTACCTATGAACCTAATATCAGAATAATATGGGTCTATATTAGATTATCGAAGTTTCAGAACTTCGAACACCATACGGTCGACACCATATGATCGAAGTACTGAAACTTCGAAAATCTAAAAAAAATAAATAAATAAATAACTTGTGTAAGCCCCCCACACCCCGCTACTTAAATATAACAACTCCGAGATCACACTTTAACAGAGTATGATGCAGAAAAGGAAGATTTTCCTTTGCTGCACTGTAGCATGATCTCAGAGTTTGTATGTTTAAGTAGCGGGGGGTGATGGTGGTGTTGACTGATGAGATGAGCCTGCACACATACACTTGAACAACTATTATGATACAGTCACACTCTATAAGGGTAACCATGCATACTGTCCTGGTACTGTAATATCTGCAGGAGGTGTTAGGAGGGGCACTACTATACCTGTATGCAACAGTAAGGGCAATACAGGCTAGTTGCTTTGTGTGCATGTTTATATATATATATATATATATATATATATATATATATATATATATACACTGTCACAAATGATGTATATACCATTATTGTCAAACACCTATGTATGTAGTGTGTGGCTGTGTGCATAAGCAGAACAGGTAGCTTGCATGCATCTGGTGTAAAAACTTGATTGGTATTCTGCACCATCAGACAGTCATCTCTATTTCACAGAAAGAATACCTAGGTATGGCCAATAAGCTGTGTGACAGCACACTGTGACAAAGGTGGTACACTTTAGTTACACATCACTGGAAGATGTGTAGGTAGGTACATGAAAAAGGGTGCATTGTAGACAGATGTTTGTGTGATGAAGACTGGGAACCATGAAGATATTATGGACTCTGATGCACATGTCTTTCACATACCTAGTACTTGTGTTACATTCAAGGGAGTAGTCAGCACTGTGACCACATGCTGGTGGATGGACCACTTACTATCTACCCCAGAACATGGGTCACATACCTATTGTTCTGATTATAGCGTGAGATATCCACATTATACTTGGGTGGTGTGCTTGTTTCCTGATTCAAAAAATCCCTCCCTGTTTCTTGTCAATGTAGGTGTTGTCATAGCTGTGGCAGCAGTTTAGGTATGTATTGATGCTGTCTGCATTAAACTAATATCACAGTTGGAGTCAATGATTGCCCATGATCTGTAGTCCTTCAGGCAGCTGTTTGGACACAGCATGTTTATGTCATCTGTGATGTCCATCACTTAACAAATGGGCAGGAAAGGGCCTAGTAAATACACCTGATGTACAGACCTGATCACTGGACCTGAGATGTAGGTCACGTCACACATTTCAATATACTAAGATGCCACATATGTCATACACTGGTCTACCCATTGGGTGATATAGCAGTTTATGGCCACATGACAGTGTTGATTGAATACTTCAGTATTGATTTGTGTCAAATGCCTGGACCTGTTCAACTTCCACAATGAGGACACTATTAGATGTAATGGACTTGATGTAGCATTAACAACTCACACAGGTCAGTTGCACACACTTGGAATATTACTAGTGTACATGTAGAAGAGGTCCATAATGACATGTTGGTCTACATCACAGTCAAGGAGAATCAGGATGTCTCTATACATGCATGCATCAGGTGCTGTTGCCCCAAGTTAGGTGGGTGCATGTTGATGTACACTCTTGTATGGCAACATAGGCCATGTGGAGGGTGTGTTGAACTGTGTATTAATTATGTCAGGTGGTTTACAAATTGTGTGTCATGTGATGAGAAGTGGATATAAATGGAGTTGTGTAAGTAAGTATAACTGTTCTGATGAAGTCATAGAGTGAAGAAAGCGCTTAACGTTTTTATTGTGTTAAAATAAAGAAGGTTTTTTAAGTATTCCTGACTAATTAATATCGATTTGTGCTGTGGTGGACGCTTTGTGTCTATAGGAACTGGTGTGCGTTTCATTTTATATTGTGGACTGTTCCTGGAGATTCGATTTACTTTGAACTGTGTATTCAACCATATTAGGGAGGTGAATGTGCTGAGTCATGCCATAGGTGATCTGTGATGTTGTCACATCCCATTGATTCAATGGGATAGGCCTGACTGAAGGTAAGATAGTGCATACTGCCTATCATGATCTGGCCTATGGTTCTGACACAATCCCCCATGTAGGTATCATTGAGAACCTCCAAGCTGGGGATTAACCCTTACGTCAGTTGATGGTGATGGGTAACAATTTGTCTCACTGACAGAGCACATCATGTGGAAGTTGATGAATCAACCTGTACCAGTAGAGTTGTCACCAATGGCAAACCCCAGGGATCTGTGCTTGCTTTTCACTGTTTGAACTCTATTTCTCAACAGTTCATGCTGAAGTTTATGGCCTTTAGCTTGCCAAGTTTGCTGACTCTTGCATATTGTGTGCAATCATTGAGTCCACCAATGGTGATATAGTACAGAAGGAGCTAATACACACAACTGAATGGTGACAAAGGAAGATGATCTACAAATAAATGCAGAAATGTGTGTTTGTAATGTTATCCATATGAAAAGTGGAATTCCGTTGTAATGTTATCCATATGAAAAGTGGAATTCCATGTTAATTACAGCACTGGCAACAGTCCAAGTATGCAGAAACCCAGTGATGCAAGTGCTGGGGACACCTGTAGATAGCAGTTTTAACTTTGACTACCAAGTGTCCACACTAGTATTGAAAGCCCATGTTGTGTACATCATAAGTCATGCCATCATATTGAGATCTTAGGACAGCACTGTAGTCAAACCTCATCACAACACTAATAGAGTATAATGCTCTCTTTTTCACATACCTAACCAGACACATGTAGCTGCTGCAGAGACCACAAGGCTTTCTCAGCAAGATAACACAAGACCTGCAAACCATGTCATAATGTATATGGATAGATTAAAAGCCATATCACTGTAATTTGTCTTGTATAGGATGAGGTGACTTCTGCCTGGCCAGTCTCTGAACCTGCCCAGGTGGGAGTACTGCATATCCAAAAATCTGATATAGCTGATGGTGTCAGCAGTGTCTGTTGAGGAAAATATAACAGTGCTCCACATGCTGGTGTAAAGTGCTTTCTCTAATATTAAGCAACAGCTCACACACACACACACACACACACACACACACACACACACACACACACACACACACACACACACTTGATTGCAGCAAGAATAGAACCCCTACTTATCTAAGTAAATAGACTACAGAACACAGTACTTTAGGTAAGTGCTACAGGACAAGTCTGACTTTTACATGACTGCAGGTGAACTTATAGCAGAGTACATCAGCAGGCCATGTGGGAGTCAAGATGTTGGGTGGACTGCATGAAATGGATGTGTAGCATCTGCAAGTATCAAAATACTGTCAATCCATGCCATTGTTACTACTGTGGGATACACATTTCTGCTCTTTTGTCTACACACACACACACACACACACACACACACACACACACACACACACACACACACACACACACACACACGCACACACACACACACGCACACACACACTCACACACACACACACACACACACGCATGCACAAACGCACACACACACACACACGCACACACACGCACACACACTCACACACACACACACACACACACACACACACACACACACACACACACACACACACACACACACACACACACACACACACACACACACACACACACACACACACACACACACACACACACAAAACCAGTTGACTGCAGTGACAACAGAACCCCTATCTATTTAATTACACAGACTGCAGAGCACAGTACTTTATGCAAGTGCCACAGTGCAAGTCAGACTTTTACAAGGCTGCAGGTGACCTTATAGTAGATGACATCAGCAGGCCGTGTGGGAGACAAAATGCTGGGAGAGTTGCATTGGCACATAGCTTAATATGTACATAGGAGGCTACTAGCCTAATGGCCCTATGGTGTTTAGAAGCATAGCTGTTTAAAAACACAAGTACCCTTATTCAGCAGATTTGGATGGTTGTTGTTAGCAGAACAATTTTGTGAGCTGCACCAACTGGCCCTGTCCATGAATGACATAGGTGTTACCACAGAGGTAACTTTACAATCAATCAACCAAGGTTGCACTTGATCAGGGTCATTGAGGAGCATTGATTCACATGCAGTGGGAGCCTATTACAAAGGAGTCTAAGTCGTTGGAGGATATATTTGTCTCCCCAGTATGTTCTATTTATGTCACAAGCTAGGTTGTGAACCCTGGGCCATGTTATGCTTGTCCCATTTGATTTGAGATGTCCAGCATTTCCAGTAAGGCAGGGTCTGGGACTCCTCTGTAGAGTAGGTGTTATTCACCTCTCTGCAGCCTACATGACACTGAGTACACTGACAGGTCTTTCAGTCCTTCCATGTATGTCATGCTTGGAGGCCCTGGAGTCTCCCAGGCACAACCCTGTGATTTCTTCAATTGCTGCAGGTATCTGGTGAGGTACAGACAGAAATGAGCATTGTGTTCAATTAGTGGTCTGATAAGGGAAGGGTACAGCAGAGGTATGACTGCCCTGGTCTTGGATGTGATTTCCATATGTATGATGTGCGCAATGCAGAATGTGTCACCACTATAGACATATAGTGATAAAAGTATAGATTGCTATTAACATGTGTTCCCAAGTCTCACAGCACTGTGAGGTTAGAGGGGTGCTATGTATACCATAACTAGCAAGGGTACTTCATTGCCAAAGGGGATGATGAGCCATTGTATGCTTTAAAGTTCAATCCATGAGTTTGGCACCAATAATTTGTGTGTGGCAGCCCCTTCCAATATTTGTTACCATCACTGGGGTACTCTATATTAGTGCATCCAGTTACCAGTCATCTGCAAACATGAAAACCACAGGCCATCTACGATTAACTGTGCTTCAGGGAAGTAGTTTGCGAACAGAAGAGGGACAGCACAGATCCATGTGGTATTCTCATGGTAATTGACTACTGGTCGAGGTGCTGTCCCCAACCTTGACAGTGTGCCTTATGTCAGTGAGCCAGTTGCCTATCCCTATACTACTGTATGGCTTAATTCCCACATGGGAAATCTTCACTATGATACATGAACTGGGGATAGTCTCAAAGGCCTCAGATAAGTCAACATAGACAGTATTTTTATCAGTTTTATCCCTCATCTAGGTCTGTGGGGTCAGTATCCAAGAAGTCCACAAGGTTCAATAAGCAAGATCTACCCTTGATAAAAACAAAATGGGTAGGGTCAAGTGTGTTGAAGGTCAGCTATGTCCTTGTGGGTATGGTCCATGCTGATTCCTTCCCTAGCCTTGCAGATAAGTCTTTTTAGGCATATGGGTCAATGGTTTTAGTTCTGCATGTTACCAACTTGATGTGTATTGCATAGCACACATCTGATATTACATTGTGTACTGTGGTTGATATATGTGTGGAAAAAGTACTGAGACACCAGGGTTACAGTGCGTCAGAGGGTGGCAAAAGATGAATGTATTGTAAATATGTGGCATATTGTTAGATAGGGCCATCAGTATGTCATGTTTACACATGTAATTTCATGTAATTCAGAGGGAACAGATTGTAAACAGCAGTAATACAGCACAATACGTACATTTCCATAATGCGGTGAGCAGCAGGTCTGCATGATGGTTAGCAAAGTGCATATGCATGCATACTCATGTGAGATACACATTTTTGCATGTAGCTAAGCAGTGCACAAACACGAGCCACATTGCTAAGGTCTGACAGTTATACACCTGCTGCTTAACTGACTCTATGGCAGCATGTGTTAATGCATTGATATAGTCCTTGTTGGGGCCAGATGGTCCTGGGTTCAAATACAGGTGTATCTAGTCCATTTAAATACATTGCTGCCATATTTCATACTTATAAATACATGTAAATACAGTGACACCATTTCCCGTTGCTGCACGTTGGTGTGTGATGTGCACCTTCATGCAAAAGTGGCTTAAATATGTGAAATGGGTAGATAGGACAGTGGTGAAATGGGGAGCAAGCAATGGGAAAAAACAAGGAAAAGCAGGGCAGGAATATGCAGGAGGGAGTTAGGAAAGAACCATAGTTATCCATTTCTTTAACAATGTAAAGTGAACTTATGTGGAAAATATTAACTGAATTTGGACTGCCATTTTTTTGTTTTGGAGAGAGAGGAATGTTGGGGAAGGGATGTAGGAATGTCTGGGTCAGTTTGGTAGCTGAGGAAGCAATTGCAGACTGACAAGGCAAACAAGACAAGTGGTAGGGACAGTTATGGAAACAAAAGGTTGGGGGGACACCATGATTGAGGTGGAGGTGTGGACATCCCAAATCCATAGTTGTCAAGCACAACCCAGTGCACCATCCTTGGCAACTCGGTGTGGGTGATAAAATCATAACCTCTGCCACTGCTCCCAGAGGAAACCACTGGTCCAGCCTCTGGGATATGACTAGCTGAGGCGGCAGGTACTGCAGGAGCAGTACAGGCAGTGCTGCCAGGTTGGGTCTCAGACATAATGGACAACAATGCTGGAGCTGGTAGAGGGAGGGAAGGCGAATCCTGTGGGCCAGGGCTACACCACTGTGTTGTGGAGCATTTAGTGATGTGGTAAACATGGATAGCATGGACACATTTTAATGTGGTGCTGCGGTAGCGTTGTTGCTTCACAGCAAGATGTTGTCCCATTTGATTCTCAGCTAGAGCATCTTCTGTGTGGAGGCATGCGTGAATGGGCGTGCCTTCGTTGAAGGTTGTGCGTCAGGGCTCGTAACTCGGCACGTAAAAATCCACTACCAAACATTAGCGGACCGGAGTTCCGCTGTGGTGACCCCTAATCGGGATAAGCCAAAAGACACAACAACAACAACAACAATAAAATTAAATAAAAAAATAACATAAAGGAAAATAAAAGAAAAAGAAAATAAAAAAGAGAGAAAAGGGTTGGGGTGAGAGAGAAAAAAAAAAGCAAGAAGATTAGTACCTTCATATGTGACATACAGTGCGTTAATACAATTATTTGACTCTATTATCTGAACTTTTACTTTTAAGACTACCACCTCCTAACAGATGCACACTATACTACTGATTGCAACAAGTGCTCCTTGACATGTGCATATATTGCACATATGCATGTTCCAATCACAAAAATTACACTTTACAGCAGGTCATTTATGCCACTGGTGCAGAGGTTTTAATTTAAGTTAAATATACTTAAAGAAATAACAGTATTGTATAGTTGGGAAGTGTCGTATTTGAACCCACAACCTCTGACTAAAGTCTAATATTGTACTCTTGGTTTGTGCTACAGACTAATGCAGGCTTACTTGCTTTTGCAGTTGTGATATGTATGCTCAGTTTGACACAACTCTATAAAATACCAAAAAAGCTATCTTTAAATTTTAATCCTACAATAACAGCACTCTGTTGCTGCCTACATACCATATGCTTCCCTCATCCTCACCAATCTAGCCCCATGGGTTCAGACATTGACCTCATGGCCCCTGACAACTGTATAAAAAACAGAACAGAATACCATTATGAATACCAGTCTTGCCTTTATTCAGCTTTTAGGTTTTACAAGTACTCTCATTAGTTGATACTTACACAGGTGTGGGATGTTTGCAGTCCTAAATCCCTCAATCCAAGCATTGAGGGTATTCCTCTTCTTCAACTGCAGGTCATTTGAAATGATGCCTACATATGTTACCAGTGCACGGGATACTGGTGGCACTGGATGCAGCCTAGGTTAAATTGTCCCAATCTCCTGACTTATATTGGGAGCCAGAATAGTCCCCTTGCAGAAGCTTGGCATTGCAGTTCTTAACTAGGAATCCAATAAAAATCTTAGACCACTGAACATCCAATCTCTGTGCCCTAAACCTGACATCTTCTCCAGAAATGCCTGCCATGTCTACCATGGATCAAGAGCAATGAAGAGTGATGGATTCCTGCCAGTTCCAGTTTTTGTGTTTACTGGCAGTGACACTGTTTGAAACTGTTGCTCTCCATTTACCATCGCACAAAGATGGTGCTCAACAGTGTGCACCTCCAAGTACAGCATTTAGGAGATGGCAATTAGAGACCAACAGTGCCAACCAGTGACACATTACATAATTGCAGTTGCAATTTCAAGGATATTGGATATACAGGCAGTTGTGTATATGTGTTAGGCAAATGTAAAGGCCATGCAAGTCCAGATAGCACAAATATGCTTACAGGAAATATAGTACACAGTATACCCACACTCATGCATCTGATAATAAATGTGACAATGCATAGATAAATACAGAAATAACTGACACAATACTAATATCTCATCCCACATACATATAATTCATATCAGCTCTATTATGTCAAGTGCTATAAGTGAGAGTGACTATACTGGGAAGTGGAACAATAGTAAAAGTGTGTAGAATATGGTATATTTGAATGAAGGACCACGTGTATGACAGTTCTACACTTACACCTGTTGCCACAAGAAGGTTGAGAACCCACTTGTTTATGTAGCAATTCATTGCTATAAACTGCAATGTCACAACAGTTAAACAAGTAGCACACTCTGTACTAGAACCCAGGGCCATCTGTACTCCAGCCCTACACTTACACCTACTGCCACAGGACTAGTTACATGATTTTCCCTATTTTACTAATCATTCTTAAGGTCTCGCTGTTAATCACAGTGCAACTTCACTTAGCTGGTTTGTGTATTGCCCAGTAGTATTAATTGAATGCATCTGGTTTCTATTTTTGGCTGTCTGGTCCTGTACGCTTCCTAGGTGAGTCAGTTGTCCAGTATATGCACTGCTGTACTTTGCACAAACCAGATAAGCATAGCCAAACCTGACATTCATTTTTCTCCATCTCCTGTGTTTGCTCTAAGATCGCACAAACACTGGCCAATAAATGTAAAAAAAAAAAGAAAGAAAGAAAAGGGAGAGGTGGTTGAAATGAGGAAAAGCAATCTATGACATACACACTAGAAAATGTTACTACACATGAGATATTTATACATAGATCTGGATTTGAACTCTAACTCCAATGCAACTTCAGAACACAGGATGGGTACCTTATGCCTCTTTGACACACAAACAGATTTGTGCAAATAACTTAATTCAATATGCACAAAACCAACTGCAACAGCATCTACAGTGAAATCAAACCATACAATTGTTAATTGTACATGTATTAGTTTTGGATATAGTGCACCTGGTGATCACACAGCCTGTCATGATTATTGCTTGCAAATATACAGCTCTGTCTTACATTTCTGTGTTTGTTGGCCATTCTTCATTTATCTGAGCAGTAATCTGAGACACTCAGTGTGTAAGCCATTCTATAACATTGGCCTTAAAATGTGTGAGGTTATTAAGTGAAATAATATCATATGCAGTTACCAAAAGATGAAGGGTAGGTTGGATGTTAAGGAGCACAACCCGTGACTTGTGTGCTACTTACTTACATTTCTAGCTTTAACTCTGAAACTTTGTAAATCAAACCTGACACACCAATGGAAGTAAGGCAGCCTGCAGTACTGTTATATTTCCTTCCCCAAACCACTTATCATTCACAGTTGCAATTCATTAAAACCAAACACTGAGGGAGTGCCTGTACTATGTTTACATCTCCTACATGGATTCAATGTTTTGACATTCAGCAGTCCTAATGAGTTCACACCTCATTTGCATCTTTACAATGCTAATGGCCCTAAATATACACCATACAAAAACAAACCATGTAGCTAGGCAAACTGATGGTAAGGAGACTTGTTTATGGTGGGAAGACTGCAAATAACACTATTTCTTCAGGATATATCTGTACATAGAAGTACTGAACTTCAGAAGGTATTCTTCCATTTGGTCAGCTACATCCTGCATATGCTGGAATGTATTTAAGAAAAATCTAAAGCAAAGGCTTTTACACTTTTATCTGCATGCATTAGAAGTGTACTGATGGCATGGGCATGTTTTCCAAGCCATTTCAGATGTATACATGATTGCCAATACATGAAAATGGAATGTTATGTGATAAATATGCACAAATGTTTTAGGGATAGTTCCTTTGATAGCATGTTTAGCATTTCAAAGATGGTTTGTTAGCAAAATGTGTCATTTTCCTGTTTTGTTTATTCTTGGGGGGGGGCAAAGGTAAGTTACTGTTATGGCACAAACAAGGATAGACTGTTCTTTTGTGGAAGGGGAGCAAAGGTGAGTTACTGTTATGGTACAAACAAGGATATGTTACTCTTATTACTCTCCTTGTTTGGCTTCCTGCCTGTTCATACTTCACATGTGCAGACTGTTGTATGTGTTTCTACAGGGGTAATACTGAGTGGCAACCTTTTCTGTTTCATCTGGAATCAATTATACAGTACTTATGTAATACTTATGTGATACTTATGTGTATTATCCTTCTGCTGTCTTTTAGGACTCCTAGGAGTATGTCCCCTTCACCAATGCTGAGAAACAGATCTTAGTGGATGCCTTTAGGCAACATGGTGCTTTTCTTCTGGAAAGGGGACTGGGACATAGGGTACATAGGATGCAAATTTGGTAATGGATAGCTGCTGATTTGAATGGTATGGGTAGACAAGCCAGGACATATAAGCAGGTGCTCCACAGGGCCGCTGACATGATCACATCTGGCCGGAGGAGTGCAGTTGCAGTGGGCCATGACCAGATGGGTACCATGGGAGGGCCTGCTAGGGAACCACCACTAACACCTAATGAAGAGTTCCTGGCCAATATCACAGATCCAGACATCTCACAGGATAGTGCACAGCATGACCTGGATGTGAGAGCAACAGTGTTAGAGACAGTAAGCATGTGCCAGGAGGAGCTTCCAGGTAGGCTTTGGTATCTCAACAGCTGATTGCTATTCTATAATAAGACAACTGAAATTAATACATTACTTCTGTGTCACATGTAGTTTGTTTGGGGAGGGAATAAAGATTGTTACAGTTATTAGCTTAGTTTTGAGTTGACACCTTCATTCTTGTTTAAAGTATACTTAATGGACATATAAAGGGGTAAAAGTATTTCCATCTGTGTTCCTTTTAATTGTGATGATGTTACCCTTATCTCTTGCTTAACTTCCAGGCCCATCTGGATTTTTATGTCAGTACCACTGAGCAATTGAAAGAAATATTTTCTCATGTGCTGATGATGTCAGGCCTGTTGTATGTATTGCTGGAGTGCCTGTAATAGTGGCACCATTGTTAGTTTGTTAGCATATATTGGACTACAGTAGTGTAGACATTAACTTTGTCCTGTGTCTCTTACTTTTTATCACAGGTGATCATGACGGTGAAAGTGTGGGTCCTCTGCCACCTGATGTCAGTGTATCAGCAGACTCTGATTATGATGGTGGCCATACTGAGGCACAGTCAGGGGGTTCAGAGATTAAATCTGATTTTGAGGCTGACATATGGCCATCCCCTGCAATTCCATCAGACACAGCCAGTAGTCCTATGCTTATCTATTCCAGTGAGCCCTCAGATATTAGACAGGTGGAAGGTGAGGCCATTGATCAGGGAAGTGTGATTAAAGTGGCTTCAGTGCCTATTGACTCTGGCCATAGTCAAAGTGTGGGCAAGGTACCACACAGGAGGGCTGATAGGGGTGCTTGAAGGGGGCGTGGTGTCCTTCCTCCACCTGGTGTAGGTGTCTCTTCCTGTGACACTCAGTGTATGTTTAGGGCCATCATGGAAGTACAACCATGTTCCCATAGGTGCTCCAGATAAATGCTCAGGGTTGTAGAGGTGGTACAGGCTGACATTCATGACTGCCTCCACATTGTTGCTGATTCAATGAATTGGATGAATGACACATTGAAATGGATAGTGTCTGTGATGGAACATCTGCTGGAGGAGAATGGCATCCTCATGGGCATAGGTCAGACACATCATCTGCTGTCAGCCAACATGGTCATGCCTGATCACGCTCCAGTAGTGACAGTACTTCCTCTACTCCTTCAGTGAATTTGCTGTCCACACTCAGATGTGGCAGGCCATGGGGTTGTGGTCCTGGGCATCCCTGTGAAGGGACCTTGTCCAGCAGATCAGTCACATTCAGGTAGCAGTAGTGCATCTGATCATGGATTTGGATGTGTCAGTGCAACTCTTGCAGAGCCAGTTCTCATGGTCTGGGATGACAAAGATGAACTGCCACCTGTACCATGAACGGCTCATACCTCTCTAACATACCAAGACATAAAGCCAGCACAGAGTCACAGAGGATTTGAAAGAAGTAATAACTGCTCCTGTGATGTTATGTGGTACTGCCATCTGTGCCAGGGATAGTAGGGCAGCACATTTGAACATATGTCAGCATAGCTAGCTGGAGTTTTGAAAAGAATTTAATGTTATTTGACTATCACACTGATTTTTACAGAAGTTTAAGTTAAAAATATATTTGTAAAGTTACTTGTGTTAAAAATGCATCTACAGTTGGTCTTGATGGACAGAAATAATGTATGCATGTATATTAGGTTGTATTGCTGCAACTGATCAACTGTGTATGTTTATCCGACAACCCTGGAAGAGTTGAAAGTCTGAAATTGTGTTATAGCTTTCAGATACTGCTGCAGATCTTAGCAAAGCTTTGTGTGTGTGTATTGTACCAGAGTCAGTTGACCAGAGGTGATTTTATCCTCTAACCAGCATATGGTTTCTTTGGAATTCTTGCAGCAGCACTTTGGAACCTGACAGAATATATCTCACACATCCACACAGACAAAGAGAGACATCATCTGGCTTTTGGTGTGGTAAGCCTCCCAGCACACATCAGCTTGCCTTGTTTTATTATTCTTTAGTTAGTCAGAGACATTTAGTTTGAATAGTTTAGTATTGTTTTCTTCATCTGTGAGAACCTATCCAACTATTTTTTATATCTCTGTGGTTGAAACTCTGTTGCTTATTGTATTCAGTATTCTCCTATTTTCTGTTTTATTGTTTATCATCAAATATTTTAATACCTTTCATTGTGGCTGGTGTAGATCAGAGCATGTGTATGTACCTTTACGAAGCATTTCCAGATTAACCACATGCATATAAATAGTAAGCATGTGCAGGCAGCAATGCCATTTTGAGAGAACAGTCAGAGTGTTAACATGTATGAGTGTGGTAGTCAATCTGTTTATAAGTTTATTTAAGGTTAAGTTACAAAGTCTCATTTCTGATGTTTGTGTGCAATAAAGCTGCTTGAACTGAACCCATGAACGTTCATCTATTTTATCCTGACCAGATGAGCGACAGCTGGTCCTTTAGAGCAGGGGTGTCCAACCTTTTGGCTTGCCAGGGCTGCATTGAGTGAACAGAAATTGTCTTGGAGCCGCATATAAAATTTATCATATAGTTAACTCTTTCGCTGCTGCAGGCGACCAAAGTCGACCTCTTGGCTGTAGTGTAGGTGCATTCGAACAATGAATAAATGTAATAAATGCCTAATATTTGCCTTAAAATTCTAATTCTCATTCTAATTCTCTAATCTAACAGTTAACTCTAACATCTTAGTTAATATATATATATATATATATATATATATATATATATATATATATATATATATATATTTTTTTTTACAAATAAACAGGTATTCACTACAGCACTAGCATTTCTCACTGGGAAAACCACTCCAACAGTCCAGCTACATAAAATGTCAACATTAACAGTCCTACAATACTATAATCCACAAAAATAAGCCAACAAATATGCAATAAAGTAAAGAATTGACATTACTGACTAAGTAAAACATTTCTAAATAAGCTAAAAGAGGGTCTCACCCAAACAAATGACTAGTGCCGGAAACATGGCCTCAAGCTAAATGCCAAAAATGCATTATCATCCCCTTTGGGGAGAGTAATGTCCTCACAAATTATCACATTAATAACAATGTTGTAAGCACACAATCAGTCGTGAAGTACTTGCACACCCAGGTTGATAGAAACCTGACTTTTGACCACCATGTTCTCTCTGTTGTATGGAAAGCTTTTTACATGGTCCACCTCATTGGTAAGGGTATCTCATCCAGGGACAAGGTGGTCATAACATCCTTTCCTTTATAAAAGCCATTACTGAGTGCAAAGCCCCTTTTGGCATGTACCTCAGCAAAACACCCTGCCAAAAGAAAGACTACAACCATTTCTGACAAAAAAGGTCAAAGGACTAAGGTCACTTAGTTATCCAAACAGACTAAAAATCTTCTTGCTTTCCTCTCTCTCACTGCCCCCTATACATTTCATCACTGGCTTGCTTTCCAGGCTAAGAAAGATCCTGCCTTAAGAGACTTCCTCCACCTCAGAAATACTAGTTATACTTAAAACGCTCACTACAAAGACCATAGCCTTCACTGCAACATAAACAAGCCACTTTGCATGGACGGGTTCTTTACACAAAAACTTCAACTTCTGTAAAAAGCTCATCTCATTATCCAACAATGTAGTTCAGAACATGACAACTGGATGGATAGCCATAAATGTACTCCTTGAGTAAGTAGCATAGCCTTCATCAAACCGGATGGAAAATCCACATATTAAACTTTCCTAGCTGGATGGCTAAGATCTAATATTGGTTACTCAAGTCTACTTGCCCAAGAAAAGGGGCCTATTTAACTAAGAATTCCATTTGCAAACATATATTCAGTATACATATTAAATCTCTCTCTCTCTTTCACACACTCACAAAAGGGGCCCCTACTTCTAAAATAGGCAACCTCGGTAATCACATGACACACACTCACTGAATGAAATTGTCTGGAAGTAAAAATATCTGAAACAAAAAATCATACTAGAGATGGACTTATCCATCCAATTTCCCACCACCAAAAGGACCATCAATAAATTAGCAAATAACTGCTCAGCAAAAAGTAAATCAATAAGAAATCCATAAACTCTCTAAGATCGTACTACATACTGGGGTAAACATATAACTTCCCTCCAATCTAAAGCCATTTGACATTCAGACATTTTAATTTGTGCAGAAGTTATTCACAGACTGACAGTTTATTGAGATGTCACATTAGCACTCTATGCTTACGTCCGAACCAATGACGCATACTTGTGAATTCCAAAAGAATTAAAGTAGCTTAATTTGTTTGTGTCTTTCAGCTTTTCCCGGTTAGGGGTCGCCACAGCGGAACTCCGGTCCGCTAATGATTGGCAGTAGATTTTTACATACTGGCTTGCCGGGCCTAACACACAACCTTCAACGAAGGAAAGCCCATTCACGCATGTCACTACACAGAAGGTGCTCTAACTGAGAATCAAACGGGCAACGTCTAACTGTGAGACGACAACGCTACTGCAGCACCACCGCCGCAGTAATGAAAGTAGCTTAATAAGAAGGTCATTTGCAAGGTTACATGGCAGTTTATATTGGAAATAAGCAAATATATTAAAAAGGCTCTGTTTCTCGTATTTATGCTGAAAAGTCTTCCAAGGTAAATACAACCTTCTGATTTAGTATGGAACCATACCTCTCAACCTTCGAGCAAGAAATCTGGAGAAAGAGAAAAATAAAAGTGGGACACAGGTCCAAAAATAGTTATGCATCACAGTTACCATTGAAACAACTGTAGCTGCAAACATTATACATCACTTATAATCTTTCCATCCCATCATTGTCAGTTAAGCATTATATGGCTCATTCAATCCTGCCTTCTTTTGCAACAAAGAAAACCATGCTTTGAAATGTCAAATGCATTAAAAATAATAAATAAAACACATTGCATCCACATCCTGTAACTTCCTAACCTGCAAACAACCACAGAGCTTTCACTGAAACTAGGGCTGCTTATTTCCCAGGAATAATAGCTCTCCCAAATTAAGTCTAATGGGATACAGTCTACCAGGATCTGGACTACCTGAAATAAATTAAATTGTGGCCTGCAAATTGCAAGTGCACTTTGTTTAATTAAACTTTATTTCTAAGCCCACTTACTGCATTTTTTCAGTAACATCCTGATATCCATTTCCAGGTCACTTTAACAAGACATTGGCAGTGGTAGACTTGGCATCCTCCAGATCCCTACAGGACCGCACTCATACTGCTAGCATTGTCCACTAAATATAAATATCCATCCACTGCAAATGGCAAGTAGCTATGTCTTTAAAAAATCTTCTTTTGGCATTCCTAGTACCCAAGTATCAGGTTTTGAAACAAAGAAACATTCTCCACAGTCCGTAAGTCTCTGTCTTTGATAATCATCTTCTGTTGCAGCCCTCCCAACACACACACACATACACACAACATTTAAAAAATGACATTGTGCCCACCTGATTTGCCGGTATTAATGATCCACCAAAGCTATACTTATTGTTGTCCAATCTGCCACTGCTTAGAACCCACCAATGACAAAACAGCACTGGGTGCTTTTTTTGTTTGTCAGAAAAAAACAATTCAACTTTGTATGCTACAGTCCCACAGAGTCAATCCACTATTGACCCATTAATCCCAGGCTGCTTTCTCATTCCTACTCCCTGGAACTGCATTACCTTGGATGATTAATTTTATTTCATAAGCAAAAGACGCAAATTGGAAGAAGAAGTGAAAATCCATATAGTTGAGAGGTATGATTTCATATTCAATACTCTCTCTCTCTGTTAAGAAAGCCACAATTTAATGAAAGTGTACTTTTAATGTACGATATATTTGTGAGCTAACTTATTTGTTTTCAGTAGGTAGATTGATCGTCATTAGCTTCTTTGTGCATGTGTCTCTCTCTGTCATGCACACATACACACACTCTTCTACTTTCATATACACAAACATTCTGCTTTCATGCATGTATTCAGTCGTTCACTCACTCTGTACTTACCTATTAACACAGGTAAGTGCTGTCCCTTTTAAAGACAATGGCGGCAAATCCATACATGAGTCCCTCTTCAGCGAGAATACACTGATTCTTTGGCACGAAGCTCTGAGGATCACATTCGGCCCACGGGCCACAGGTTGGACACATCTGCTTTAGAGAATACATTTAACATCTTGAGAGTACTTATGCTTGTTTTAGTGACATTGTGGCCACTCCTGAAAGCCTTGCTGGTTTGGTCACATTCTACATTTGTATTAGTATTAATTTTACACAGTATAATTGGGTACCATTTGGATAGCTGACTGGTGGCAGTGTGATTACCTCAGAATCTGGGCAGAAACGGGCACAACTAGTAATTCAGTGCCAGCTTTTTCCAGGTGTGTGTGTGTGTGTGTGTGTGTGTGTGTGTGTGTGTGTGTGTGTGTGTGTGTGTGTGCGTGTGTATGTGTTTGAAACTCAAATATCCAAGTGTGTGTGTGTGTGTCAGCTACTGGGAAGAAGGACACATAGCTACAAAGTGGTTAGTGTGGATTTTTGTGAGGGTCTGGAGAGAGAAGGAGAGTCCAGCCCCAGGTCTGGAATGTGTTCCCTGTGTGCTGTTAAGGAAAATTCTGCTTGCTGCAGGGAGCTGTATCTGAAAATACTGTGTGAATCCATCTTTGCTTAGTGACCATCCCTCACCAGAGTCAGTGGTGAGGATTGAGTCTCCTTGATTGCTGGCCCGGAGTAATGACATGTCACAGCTCCCATAACACATGTAGATATCATTCAACACTGCCAGCAACAGACTGGTGAGATAAATATATATATATATATATATATATATATATATATATAAATTTGTTGTTGTGTCCTTCGGCTTTTCCCAGTTAGGGGTCACCACAGCAGAACTCCGGTCCACTAATGATTGGCAGTAGACTTTTACATGCCAAGTTGCCGGCCCTGATGCACAACCTTCAATGAAGGTATGCCGATTCATGCATGTCTCCACACAGAAGACTCTCTAGCTGGGAATTGAACCATACAACGTCTTACTGTGAGGCGACAATGCTACCGCTGCACCACCACCGCAGCTAACTATATATATATATATATATATATATATATATATATATATATATATATATATATATATATATATATATATATATATATAGCCTCATCTATAATTGGAGCTACTTAGTCTACTGCTCCTCAGGCACTTCATCTCCATCACCTCTAGCTTCTTCTACTGCTCTGTCTTCACTGCCCAGCTTCCTGCGTCATGCTATAGTATTAGTTGCATACCTGTTTTGTACACCTAACTTTTCAACTTTAACATTCTTCAGTTATACACTATCCCTGACAGTATGTGCCAATTGGCTGTAGTCCCCTCTAATTCTAGCTTTGACCTCATTATATGACTGCCCTTCTCCTCAGTCACCCCTCCCAGGTAACTAAGTTGTTAACCTGTTCCAGTACTTTCACCTCTATCTCAATTCTCGGCTTCTGCTGATTTTCTTCATTTGCTGCCATTACAACTGTCTTATTGGGTACAGTATGTTTTGACACTGCCGATTCACCCCCGGACTGTTTTCTCCCAAATGATTTGACCCCAGACGGTTGGACCCCAATAAAAACATAACGTAGGTGAAGCCAAAGCACATCAAAGCAAAAATAGAAATGAAAGACTGTCTAAACATTCTTAAAATTGGTTTAGAAAGTATTTCTTTTCTATTTATTTGCTTTAACTGCACTTACTTTAAACTAAGTGCAAATTGGAACTTTAATTATATATACAAAAACAGTAATTGCCAAAAAATGTTTACTAACTAATCCAGAAGTTCACGGCATTAACTAGTCCGGAGTTTCCGTATAATGATAATGTCATTATTACATAAAAATTAAGAAAATTAATGATAAACCAACAAGTAAGGATTAAAAATAAATTATATTTAAAAATGAAAACATAAATAAAAATATAAATACACATACAGGCAAAAAAATCAATGAACAGAAACGTCGGACTAGGTAATGCTTGGTAATTTAATTCGAACATCCAGATTAATCAACAAACCATTGTAAAGTAGAAATAATATAACACACATACCCAAAAGTAAAGCATAAAGTCATTACTAAATATATCAAATGTACATAAAAAAAAATCAGTTTATAAATTATATACACTGCAGAAATTTAATAAGACACAGAAGCCTGCATGCCATTAATTAAGCAAAACCCTTAAACAAATAAAAGCTAAACAAAAGTATTGTAAAAACTAAAAAAAAAAAATATGTTTACCGGAAACAGAGAAAATCTTCATCAAAAGAGTAATTGATTAAATAATAACATAATGATAAAGTACTTATTAAAATATATTTGGGGTCAAACAATCTGGGGTCGAATAGTCTGGTGTCAAACTGTCCACTAAAAAATCCCATAGACAATAAATATAAATATAAACATGAAACTGTATACAAATGCACTGGGGTCGAACTGTCCAGGGGCGAATAGTCCAAAGTCGAACCGTCCAGGGTAGAATAGTCCTGTTTCCATCTTATCTGTTCTCAGTTTCATCCTGTGTGCCTTCAGTTTTGCTTTCCATTCCCCTATCCTTTGCTGACATTCTTGTTCAGGGTCTGATTGTAATTACACATTGATGCAGATTCATTAAAGCCTACACAGTTCACTAAAACCATGTTTACATCGCTATATAATTACAGCATAAGAAGCTGAATTGTATGATAATCAACCAATTCAAGATGGAGGAGCTATTAACAAGCTATAAAGCAATCATGTATAGTGAGTGTAAGTTTTACCCTGTGAATTCCAAAACCTACTGGAATGCAGATACGGAAACTAGTCTACATGGAAAGAATGTTAGGGGCTGCTGTTGTTCTTTTTCATGTGTGTGTGCAGCAGGCCCAAGTCTATGCTGCTGCTGCTAATGCAAGTAGAAGTTAGCCGAGAAGGAAAAGGGTATTTAGACCCCTATTAACTTACCACAGTCTGCATGATGTGATAATTGTAGAGTGCTACAGAGTGGATAGAGGCACACTGCAGGAACTCTGTAACCACTGTTGTCCATAACTGAGAGTAAGGGCAAACAGAGGGGAACCGATGCCTTTGGAGACTAAAGTATGTGTAGCACTTGTCTTGTCCCTCACTATCCTTTTGTCTTGTCTTGTTTGTCCTGTTTGTCTGCATCTGCATCTTCACCTACCCTACTTACCTGACTCAGGAATACCTACATCCCTTACCCAACATTCTTCTCATACTGAAGTAAAAAAAAAAAAAAACAATCAGAACCTAATCTATTATAGGCAAAGTCCTTTTTTAAAACAATCTGGTGCATAACAGGAGTAAACATCTGATAAGACCATGTAGAAGTATTTAAAGTAACATGCACATTAAAAAAAACATGAATTACAATCAAAATAAAATGCATATAAAATAGAATATGTAATTATTAAAATGTATAACGTGTGCATATATGTAATATATGATATTATAGTAAAAATTAATATTTATTACAGATATGCTATACTTTTTTGCTGTAAAACATTTCACAGCTTAGTTGCTCCTAACTTTAATACACTGGTAATTTAAATGGAATCATTAATGGCAGGAGTTATTTATAGACTAGAGTGTTCTCCCATCTTGATTACCAGTTTAACTAAATCAACAAAATATGCTGTCCTTTTTTGACTCTTGACATGTAAACATTTATATCATCTTGAATTTTAAACAAATTTTTATAGGTTCATAGGTTCATAGGATGATACTAGGCTATTGGCCCAGAGGCCCTTAAAAGTCTAGCCAAGAATTTCACTCATGTCCCCACTAAGTCAGCAACTGTTTCCCCTGTCCAGCAGGTAGATAAAACAAGTGTGAGGACCACCACGATGATGCAGCAAACACTTTTCTTTATTTAAACAAGAACACAAAAGAGGATGAGCGCTTTCACGTACGGACTGTATGCTTCTTCAGATCTAATGAAATGTAAAAACCTTCATCCTTATATATCAAAACTTAGTGGTAATTATTACCATCAATTATTCACTCAATCAATTATGTTCAGAAAACAGATTATAAAAACCAAAATGTGATTTAAGGTACCATGACAGTCTCAAAAAAAATATATATAGGAAATCTCAGCACATATTTCAAAAAGCATATGTCACTAAGTATGCATCTATTACTGTAAGAAATAAGACATTCATATATAACTGCTCTAACCGAAGCTGACATACATTATTAATAAAACATTCGGAAGTTGAAATATCATATTCAGATGCAATTAGTAAAATAAGATAAGATCTTCCTATACATTTCTATCTGTATTAAAAACTTTTGTATAATTCTATGGGTATAACAGAATTTAAGAACCACTTCTCAAAACCGAAACAAAAACGAAACAAAAATAACATCAAAAACAAGCATTCATGAACGAGAACCACTATTCATCTCTATGTATTACTATTCCGTAAAAATATATATTATAAAAGTCATCTCATCTAAATTCAACCATATCAAAACAATATCTATTAAAAAAGTTTAGGTGAAAAGCATGTAGGTTTAAAAATAGTATGATTGAAGTATTTAAATAAATAATGAAACTAATCACATAATTCAATGTAATAATATAATAATATTAATATAAATCCTTGGAAATCATTTTTATTGTCATTTTTGTTGAATATTCCTAATATACACACAGATTAAACACCAAGTATTGTATTGTCTATTGTATATTGTATTATATTGGGCATCAAAAAATCAAAAAAGTCAAAAAGATTATCTATGGAGTTTTTAGATGCTTCCTTTTCTTTTATCACGATTGATCAGTTAGTAGAAAATATAAAAAATTATGAATGTAAATATATAGTATAGATCAAAGATGTATAAATGTATATGTGTGTATAGACATAGAACATAGAAAAAAAATATATATAGCAATTATGTAAATAATGACACTAAATAACTTATATGAATATGAATATTAAAAATTTTTTTAGAAAGACTTTTTACAAAACCTTAATATGTCTAATCTATTATATCATTATATGAATAAAATCTTTTAGTAGGTGTATATATGTATTTATATAGAAAATTTCTTATATAAAATTCTTTATTATATATAAAAACTGAATAAATAAATAAATATATCTTAATTTTTAAAAACTTTTTATAAAAACTTTTTCCATATAACATTAAATATAATCTAAAAATGTTTCATATACCTAAAATTTACTAAAAATAAAATGTGAAAACCAAAACCCAATTCCAATGTATATGGCATAGATAGCAGCAGTATGTATATATGTATATAATTTTTTAAATGTTAAAATGTTGTTATGTATGTACAGTATATATGTATATAATAAGTAATACAAATGTATAATATAGAAAATATATATATATATCCGTATGAGGAATTAATATAATTTTTCTCATATAGCATTTAGCAGAATTAAAAAGAGGCCAAAAATCAAGTTACTAAGAAATGTATATATGCATATATATATATATATATATATATATATATATATATATATATATATATATATATATATTATATCTCGCTATTAGAAATAGAGTTAATATAATAGGTATATAATGCCTAAAAACATTTAAATACATTTCATTTCAGACTTCTCTTTTTAAGTGTTGATCTAATACTAATATATTGATTCAAGCCTGGGGCATAGTGTGCTTTAAAACGAATGATCCATTCTAATTCTATATTTTCTAATTCATTGAATAAATTTCCCTTCCTTTTATTTAGATGAACCAGCTGTAGTGTTCTAAATTTAAAACTATGTCCAGGATTGTTATTGATATGTTTAGCTAAAGCATTCTTTTGGTCATTCTTCCTGATATCATATATGTGATTGTATATCCTTTCTTTCAAGGATCTAGTTGTCATTCCTATATAGAATGCCTCACAGTCCTGACAATTTGCTAAATATATCAAATTAGAGCTAGTACAGCTGGATCTAAAATTCGGTTTAAAAGTAACATTCATCCTAGGATGTGTGAAATCAATCTCTTTTGTAATATGGCTACACATATTACATGTATTGCATGGATATGTCCCTAGCTTGTTATGTACAGTCAATCTATCTATATGATCTACTTGTATCATATTTCTTCCATTATGATTATTATCTTTATTCTTTTCCATAAATAGCAATCTCTTTAAATTCTTACTGTTGCTATATAGAAACATCGTTTTTTCTCCCACTAACTTCTTGATCTCTTCATCAGTTAGGAGAATATGCCAGTTTTTGTGCATGATATCAATAATAGATCTATTATCACTTGTATATCTAGTTTGGAAGTTTATTAATTGTTTGCTAGGACAATATCTTCCTTGTGTTTTCTGTGTGCCAATACTGTGTGCAGCTGATGTTCGAGATGGTTGAAGGGACTGTTTTACTGAATGAATCAAGTTCAGATCATATCCTCTCTCTAAAAACATTTGTTCTAATTTGGACATTTGTATAAGTCTATCTCCACTGTTCTTACATAACTTGTCAATTCTAATATATTGACTTTTTATAATGTTGCGAAATATATGTCTGGGATGCATGCTATTATATTCTAATAATGTATTTTTCCAACATGGTTTCCTAAAAATAGTGTGATGTAGAGACCCATCTTCATCCTTTGTAATGGTGATATCCAAAAAGTCTATTTTAACTGTAGAATGTTCAACAGTGAACTTAATCAACCAATTCAAGATGGAGGAGCTATTAACAAGCTATAAAGCAATCATGTATAGTGAGTGTAAGTTTTACCCTGTGAATTCCAAAACCTACTGGAATGCAGATACGGAAACTAGTCTACATGGAAAGAATGTTAGGGGCTGCTGTTGTTCTTTTTCATGTGTGTGTGCAGCAGGCCCAAGTCTATGCTGCTGCTGCTAATGCAAGTAGAAGTTAGCCGAGAAGGAAAAGGGTATTTAGACCCCTATTAACTTACCACAGTCTGCATGATGTGATAATTGTAGAGTGCTACAGAGTGGATAGAGGCACACTGCAGGAACTCTGTAACCACTGTTGTCCATAACTGAGAGTAAGGGCAAACAGAGGGGAACCGATGCCTTTGGAGACTAAAGTATGTGTAGCACTTGTCTTGTTCCTCACTATCCCTGTGTCTTGTCTTGTTTGTCCTGTTTGTCTGCATCTGCATCTTCACCTACCCTACTTACCTGACTCAGGAATACCTACATCCCTTACCCAACATTCTTCTCATACTGAAGTAAAAAAAAAAAAAAAACAATCAGAACCTAATCTATCATAGGCAAAGTCCTTTTTTAAACAATCTGGTGCATAACAGGAGTAAACATCTGATAAGACCATGTAGAAGTATTTAAAGTAACATGCACATTAAAAAAAACATGAATTACAACCAAAATAAAATGCATATAAAACAGAATATGTAATTATTAAAATGTATAATGTGTGCATATATGTAATATATGATATTATACTCAAAATTAATATTTATTACAGATATGCTATGCTTTTTTGCTGTAAAACTTTTCACAGCTTAGTTGCTCCTAACTTTAATACACTGGTAATTTAAATGGAATCATTAATGGCAGGAGTTATTTATAGACTAGAGTGTTCTCCCATCTCGATTACCAGTTTAACTAAATCAACAAAATATGCTGTCCTTTTTTGACTCTTGACATGTAAACATTTATATCATCTTGAATTTTAAACAAATTTTTATAGGTTCATAGGTTCATAGGATGATACTAGGCTATTGGCCCAGAGGCCCTTAAAAGTCTAGCCAAGAATTTCACTCATGTCCCCACTAAATCAGCAACTGTTTCCCCTGTCCAGCAGGGAAACAGGTGGGATCCCTGGGGTGAATTTTCTGTTTCCCATCCAGTCATCCAGGTTCTTCTTAAAGAGAGTTAGTGAGGTACTCTGCTTGACATGGAGGGGGAGTCTGTTCCACAGATGGGCTAGTCTTTGGGACACAAATCTATCCCACCAACAAGTTTCATTAATGTCACAGACCAGGTTGAGGCCTTGCATGTGGGTTGTGCGAGTGGACATGCAGCAACTCCATCAAGTCTGGGTCTGAGATGGCCTTGTATGCCAGACACAGGTCACCCCTGAGTAGTCTGTGCAAGACTGAGTAGAGGGACAGGGCTTTTAGCCTATCTGTATAGAATAGGTGTTTGGGACCCTGGATTTTCCTGGTCAGGAACCTCTGTGGTCTCTTCAGCTGCTGCATGTGCTTGGCAAGGTACATGTCAAAGGGGGCATTGTACTCGATAATGGGTCTGATAAGGGAGAGGTACAGAGATGTTATGACCTCTTTGTTCCTGGATGAAATACCCTTACTTATGAGGTGGGCCATGTAGAAAGCCTTCCATACAACGGAGACAACATGCTGGTCAAAAGTCAGGTTGCTATCAACCTAGGTGCCCAAGTCCCTCACAACCGATTGCGTGCTTAGTACATTGTTATTAATGTGATAATTAGTATTATATTTTTAATGTGATAATTTTTCCCAAAGGGGATAGTGATGCATTTATTGGCATTCAGCTTGAGGCCATGCTTCTGGCACCAGTCATTAGTTTGGGTAAGGCCCTCTTGGAGGATGTTCACATCACTAGGGGAATTTAAGACAGTGCCCAGCTTGCAGTCATCTACAAACCTGGTTAGCCACAGACCACTGGTTTTGACTTGCACCTCAGAAAAGTATATCCCAAACAGTAGAGGCCCCAAGAATGATCGTTGGGGTATGCCACTCATTATATGTCTACTACTAGAGGTGGTTTCACCTATTTTAACTGAGTGGGTTCGATCAGTAAGCTAGTTAGCTACCCATCTGATAACATATGGGTTGGTGCCTACCTAGGAGACTTTTTCTATTATGCCCAACTGGGAAATAGTGTCAAAAGCTTTGGCTAGGTCAAGGTAGGCGGTGTGCACCATCTTCCCCTCGTCCATGGCTTTGGTGACTGTTTTGAAGAAGTCAACCATGTTTAACAGGCATGATCTCCCTTTGACAAAACCAAACTGTGTGGGGTCAAGCGTTTGGAGGTTGCCAATATCCTTGTTTATAAGGTCCATGATGATGCGTTACATGGCCTTGCAGATCGGGCTAGTTAGGCTGATGGGCCCATAATTGCCTGGGTCAGTGACACTCCACCTTTGGGTAGAGGGATGACATTGGCTGTCCTCCATTTGGCTGGGATGAAGCAGGTGCTCAGGCTTTGGTTGAATAAGGTGCCTAATAGTGCTGAGAGCTAATGCCTCAGTTCATGTAGGATGCAGCCAGGGATGTTGTCAGGTCCCATGGAGGCTGTATTTTTTTGCCTTTGAGAGGGCACACCTTTTAAATTATTGAGCCATTATTTCAGTTTTACAACACTGCTAATAAATGTTATTCAAGGGAGTCTCAAGGGATAGGGTTGGCTGCTTTACTATTATCAGTGACAAGGTGATAATTCTCTATTTCCTTATAAAACCAGTGCTTAAATTCTTTAAATGTCACTGCATTTGAGGGAATTGTATTACATAGTGTTAATCTGCTGTGAATGGTAATCAGTATGAAAGTAAAACCTTTGTGATCAGGCAAAGGACTTAAACTCACTTTAACAAAATTTTTATAAGCAGATCACTAAAAATCAAATTCTGCCAATATGTGTTTCAGTCTAAAAGCATAAGAATGGTGATTGAAAAACAGTACATCTAGTTGTGCGGGTGGTGCAGGTGGTCTTTGGTGCAGCAGTTAGCATTGTCACCTCACAGCAAAAGGCTCTCTAGTTTGATTCTCAGCTGGGGTGCTTTCTGTGTGGAGTGTGCATGTCCTCCCTGTGGTCACATGGGTTTCTTCCGGGTGCTCCGGTTTCCTCCCGCATTCCAAAGACATGAGGTAGGTGGATTAGACACTCTAAATTGGTCATACGTGAGAGTGTGTGCACGAGTGAGTGGTGCTAATGAACTACAGTGACAGAGCTAGCCATCTGGCAGTGTAAACCTTGGCTTGAGATGTTTGTCACTGCGGAAGTGACACCCTGACCCCACGTGCAAAATGGGAAAAGGGGTTGAGGATTGATAGATGGATGGACGTCTAGTTGTGCAAAATCATTTAATTATTTTAGATTAAACAGAAGCCAAGGTTTTGGTTCACACTGAGATCTTTCATATTTAAAATGCAATTAAAATTATCCCTCAGAATCTGCACACATTTTAAATTATTGCATAAAATAACTAAATATTTTTCATACAATTTTACCTGCAAGTCCAGGGATCCAATTCATATTTGTTACTTTAATTTCTCTGTAGCATTTTCTCTTCAGAATAAGAATTTAATACACTTATATAGTGTTATAATCCAAATTTCCATATATTGTTCTTTGGTGTGTGAACCCTGAGGTTCCTACTAATTGAACACAATATTTGCTGAAACAAGCTCATTTGAGTGCTGTGAAGAGCCCATGAAGTTTGTGATTAGGGCACTGTTTTAAGAACATAGTTTTCAGAATAACATGCATTTCCATAATGAGGTCCTACCTTGAATTGAAAGTCATCCAAAGTGGGATGCAAGAGATAGTGATGCTAAAAAACTGAAGAGATAAAACTTTATAATCTGAATTTATATTCCCAAACCACTGAATAACTTCAAATATATCCCATCCAGCATTATTATAATTTAGGGTTTCTCTCTGCAAACATGTTGAATCCAGTACCCCTTCCCTTCATAGAGCAATATCACATTACATGATGGCTCCATATCAACATGCTTATGATTCTCCACTACATAACTCAGTTATCCATCATATAATGTGTCTCCTACCCTAGACATCCACACCTTTGCTTAAAGGATAGATTGCTGTAATACCAGCCCTTCTTCTCTGCTCTGTCAGTCCAGCACTAAATTTTAGTTTCTCTTGGTATTTAAGCTTTCCCAGTATCTACTCTAGCCTAGCATGTGTATAGTTAGCAGTCAAAGTACACTGACACACTTGTATATTGTCAGTACCATAACTAGGGTAGGACAAAGGAGACAACTGTCCAAAGCTCAAGTTGTTTGGGGACACAGATTAACAGTTCTCATCAGGAGTGAGTGCAGTCCCAGGATTCAATTAAAAAGTAGCATCTGATATCGTAGATCCTTAAATTAATGCCTGAAGCTTGAAGTCCAATATTCTGAACTTCAGAAAACATGCCCCCCACCCCTTTTTATAAACCCAACTTCAGGTTGTGGGGTGCCTGTCTGGAGAATGCACAGGATGTCACTTGACCTAGCTAAGATTATTCGTATTGTCATAATTACAATTTCTTTTTTGTGTTTTTTTTTTCATTTCTGTATGTTTTCTCTTTGCCTAACTTATAACCAATTATTATCATGTTCTAGCAGTCTTTAATTAATTTATTACTTTAATTAGTGTATTAGTTTCATAGGTACAATATATAGAATTGATCCAGAAGACCATTAGAAGCCTAGCCACTACAGTTACCTCCCTCCCTATCCCAGAGGGAATGATGGACCAGACCTGAGGTGAATTTATGGTGTCTCATCCATTTGTCTAAATTACATTTAAAGAGAGTGATGAAGCTACTTTGTTGTAGAATACATTGTTGTTGTTGTTTGTCTTTTGGCTTTTCACGCCACAGCGGAACTCCAGTCTGCTAATGATTGGGTGTAGATTTTCACGAACGCCGAGGTGCCAACTCGACGTCCAACCTTCAATGAAGGCACACCCATTTACACATGTCTTTCGAACGCCACCCAACTGCGGGGAGGACATGCAGACTCCACTATTTCAAAATTACAGTATCCTTTGGGAAGTATCCATCCCACTGACAGATCTTCTTTATATGCCACATGTCCTGTTTTGCCTTTGTCCAATACCTCTGTGACTTTTTTGTAAAAGAAAAGTAGGTTAAGTAACCAGGATTTGCTTTTTACAAAGCCAAATTATTTGGGTTTTGGGATTTTAATCTGCTAATACACATTTCTAACATGCATTGAAAAGAAATCACTTTGCTGCCTTCTGCAATAATAGTCAGTTTTAACCATTAAATAAAGTGCTATCTAGAGCAGATGAGTTTTGTTTTGTGTAACTGCAATTATTTTTCTTTTAAAATAAAGGGACAAATGCATTCATCTATATTTCCTCTTTGGCAACAATAACAGCTGAGCTCACACAGACACCTTTGCAGCTCAGTGAAAACTGCTGCCAAGTTCAATGGTAACTGTCTCACAGTGATTTAGAATGCGTGCGCTACATGTGAAAAATTAATTAGGTGGTTTACATTCAATAGCTCACATTTCTTGATTCAGAAAGATGGTTAAAAATGGAGTCTGCATGAACAATTAGTTAGGAAGTCTGGCATTTCATGGTAACTTGACAGTAACTAGAATAGCCTTCTCCTGCTCGGAGTGTCATTCAACACAGTGACTTCACACCGCAGTGACATCAGGCAGGACAGGGGCATGGGTTACAGATCAGTTTGTAGTATGACTGGCTAAGAATAGTTATTATTCTAACATTAAAAAACAACATTGACTCTGGAAACTCAGTGCAGCAGAACAAAAATAAGTGTACAGAACATGAGTGGTACACCTAATGTGAAGCTGTGGCACAGTGCAACTTAGTATTGCCAAAAACTGTTTCAAAATCAGACCCACAGCCATTGGGCTGTGCTAAGTTTAATTTATTGATTTTATTTTATTTTACTTATTTTGATTTGATAAACTGAGAAGCAGACTGATGCAAGAGCACCTTTTCCAGGCTCAGCCTCAGTGTAAAAACAATGTCAGAAGCAAAATTTACAATGCACATATACCACAGAAATAGGCAAAAGCATGCAATGGCAAAAGTAATATCTACAATACTGAGGTCCAATAACATCAGAACATGTATACACATAAAGAAGGTATAGACAGAGTATATGATTACAGTCAGATATAGAGGATTATGATCAATTATAATCTGCTTATGTGTTCAAGACATGGATGTTAACGAATTCATCCTGAGAGCGAAGCTTGAGAGATGAATCTTGATAGCCATATCAAGAACACATAATATAGGGCTATGATCTGTGAGACAATCATAATGCTTTGGAATGCATGGAGCTTTATCTGCTCTAGTAATGGGGGAAAACTGCAAAGTGTTTTGCCAGTTTTCAAGGCCATAAAACTCTTAACAGACACCATCAGAAAGGCAGTGTAATGCTATATGTCACATTGACACTTACCTTTCATGCCTCTCTACTGTCCATATTTTTGCAGAATGTCTAGATTATTGCTTCATATTTTTGATTTGTTCCCTTCATAAAATCTGTGGGTTTTGGACAAACCACTGAGGACCGAAGTAATTAAATAATGACATACATTGGAGTTTCAAAGTTCATATCCATCAGAAAACACATATGAGCACAATATCTGTTATTTTAGCAACTTTATAATTTCATTAGAGGACTGTAGGGACACATTACAGATAGGGACAGCAGGCAGAAACACATTTTTTTTCTGCTGCTGTCATTTGCTGGTCAGTACAAGCAGATTTTACTACCTAACATGGGACCTGACCTTAACAACTTTAGCAGGGGATGCTTAAATTCTATTAAGGTTGGTCACACACCACTCTAGAGCCTGTTTTTTTTTTTTCTGAATATCGGAGTGTAATGCACACTGCATGTACTATATATGTTAGAAAGAGAGCAGAGAATGATACTAGCAGGGCATTGTTTACTTAAGGGAATAGTTTAATTCAGTTCCAGTTGGAGAAATGCCTGCAGAGAGTACAAGTGTTTGAAACAGAGTTGTGCAAAATGTATACAAGAAGAGAAGATCACCAAAGACAGCTATTATTTGTGGCTTATGTTCCATGGAGCATTGTACTGATTTGGGATGGGTTAAGAGCTGGCTTTTAGGGTGAGAAATAAAAGAAAAAGCAGAAGAAGGTGCAGATGAAAAAGAAGGGAATAAGGAATGTGAGAAACAGTACTGGGGTGAAGAAAGAAAAGAACAGTCAGTTTTATAACAATCAGAAGGCATGGGTGATTCCCATATTAGCATCCATTCTTGGAGACTAGCAGCTTAGACTGTGCTCTGATGAAATTAAAATATAAACTACTATGAATGGCACATGCCAATAATTTCACTGCAGGTGCGCACCACTCATTGGAAATGCTCATACACTGTATGTTGTATTCACTGGCATGAAGGTTTTACAGCAGTACAGATTCCATGACTGCTTGGATTCCTGGGTCTGAGTGACTGATGGCAATATACAAGCAGTTTCTGTATCCTCCAAAGGAGACCCTGAATTCTGGTTTAAAAAGGAATAAATCAGCAACTTATGGAAAACATGAACTGATTTGGAGAGTGGATCAATTCCCTGAGGCCATAAAACTTTGGCAAGGCCAAAAATGCACTACCATTTTGAAAAGTTTCATGATGTGAAAGCACCATGTAAAGATCATTTTATTTCATAGATCTGCTTTTATCTTTTCTTTCAAAGTATGCATCCATTGTAGACTTGTTTCTGTAGGTTTTTCCTTGATTCATGTCATGAAGTTATGGACCAAAAAGTGTGTCACAGTATAGTTTATAAATGTTAGAATGTAAGCAGTTTGGCATCATTCACTAGTTACAGTCGAAAATAAAAAATGGAACATACATAAAGTAACCTTAAAGGGTTAGTGACAGCCAGGTTCTCCTGTCTTGGACTGTATCTTTTATTCACAGCTCTTTTTAATTTTTGTTAGTTAAAGGCTAACAAACTTGTATGTTTTGCTTTAGTCATTCTGGGAGTATTGTGTAGCTATTCAGACTGGAAACAAATAGCATGTATCTGCTAATGGAACATCTTCATCTGAACTTCAGGAAAGTGACACGCATTCCTGCTGGGAGCAACACATCACAGGATATCAGCATAGCAAATGCACTTTACTTCACAAAACATTCTAGTCAGGCATACTCATATGAAGCTACTTTCGACTTTTATGTATGTTATTATTCCATTTCTGATTTGAAAAAAAAAAAGACAATAATGTACCACAAGGCACTCTTTCTCTCTCACATCTAAACATCCTTCCAGATTTAGTACTTTTAAAAACAGATTTTTGAAACCGAGTTGTTAAATGAATGTCTTCCACAGCAGAGCTTTCCCTTGAACATATATGTGTTTCCACAGGTCTACACTCTCACTTTAGTCACTTGTTACGAATTTAAACATAATTTCATATTTATGAATTATTATTTCACATAAGTTATTCCAGGTAAAGTATTACAATGCAATGAAACATCATTATATATAGACATCTAATATGTAAATGATATGGCAATATTTAATTGTAATTTCAGTCTAATAACTGGGTAGATCCCATTAAATCAGAGGTCTGTTTTGAGTGGGTATCTGGCAAGCAAAATAATGGAAAAATATTGGAGATGAGTACTATATGAATACGTAAAACGGATTAATTAAAAATACAACTAAAAACACAACTAAATGCAGATTACACACACATCTGATGCACTATGTTCTGTAGGCATCTGTTGAATAGACTATAATGGAACATAATTTCAAGATACATTATCAAGATAAATTGTGCAAGATATGTAAAATTTTTTAATGTTGTTCTTCTTTCGGCTTTTCCCGGTTATGGGTCGCCACAGCGGATCTCCGGTCCGCTAATGACTGGCAGTAGATGTTTTATGGGTGCCGAGGTGCCAGCTCGATGCCCAACCTTCAATGAAGGCACGCCCATTCTATGCATGTCTTTCGAACACCACTTGACTGCGGGGAGGGCATGTAGACTCCACACAAAAGGCACTCCAGCCGAGAATCAAACAGGAGAACTTCTTGCTGTGAGGCAACAACGCTACCGCTGCACCACAGCGGCGTATGTACAATTTTTCAGTATGATTACTTTAAATACAGTCATTACATGGAGTGAGATCTCTGACTCTAGAAGAGAGAGAGAGAGTTCTTGTTCCTTGTTACATGTGCACAGAAGGTAGAATTCCATGCCCTGTCAGGCATTCTTTGCACTATCATTATCAGTAATAGGCTATTAGTAGTCCTGAGCTCCGCTAGGGGTTCATAACAGTATTAATAAGATTCACTGAAGGGATTTTACATCAGCTTGTGAACATCTCTCAGCTGCAAATTGATCAGAAGATGTTAATACTCAAACCAACAAAGAGCGGTAAATACTTTGTAGTGATGTGCATTCCACTTTGTTGCTAGCTAACATATTAAGTCAGCATTTATAAGTAACTACTAGGCTATCACTCTGCAGACTATTACAAGTCTAACCAATAATGAGAGGTCAGAATCAAACCTTATGCCTTACATACATACATACAAATATTTCAAGCATGGGCATTAATTCAATTCTAGCTTGCCAATATACCAAAACACTTGTTCCCATAACAAGTATCCAGGCTGTTCTTAAAAATATCTAAACTAGTGCTTGCTTTAATGCAATTTGGTAGTCTGTTCCATGCATTATCTACTCTGTCAGAGGACCAGTTAGTACACTTCTCATTCCTATAGAATCTCTTTTTTTTAATTTCTCCAAATCTTTTGGGTTTCTAATACTATGACAGGAATGGGCCCAATTCCTAAGTCAAAATACTATTAAAGTTCATGAAATTAGTATTGTTTCAATCTTTGATGTCGCAGCACTCGCAATGTGCCCAGTAATGACTCCTTCTGCAATTCTTACAGGGTTACATGGATTGGTAACATATCTAAATATGACTGTAGATTCTTTTTTATAAGACCTGTTGCTCCAACTACTATTGGATCTGTCTGGGTATCTTTCTTCCACATTGCTCTCATTTCTGCCTGCAGATCCTGATATTTTATGACTTTGTGTCTCTCTGTACACAAGACACTGTAGTCACTGGGTGTAGCAATTTCAATGATCAATGCTACTTTTGTCTTCTTTTCTTGGACCACTACATCTGGTTTTCTAGCATCTATCTTTTGAACTGTTGGTAATGGGTTATCCCATGTGATATAAACTTCATCATTTTTTGTGATGCTTTGTAGCTCATGTTTCCAGTGTTTTTCAGCCACTTCAATACCATAATGTTTGCACAATCCCTAGTGCAACAGTCTTGCTCATTATTATGCCTTTCAGTATACAGTCCTTCTGCCATTAGTATATCACAACCTGCAACGAGGTGTGCGACTGTTTCCAATTTGGTTTTACAGAATCTACATTTGTCTGTTTCTCCCACTTGTTCAATGGACTTTGTAAACCAGTGTGTACATAGCCCACTGTCTTGGTCTGTCAATATTAACCTTTCATCTCTTGAATGCCTCTCCTTAACCATTCCTGTGTTTGTTCCTAATCAACATGAGGTTCTGCCAGAAGTTTTCTATACTTGAAACTATACTTATGCTTTTCCACATTTCTTGCCTTCTCATCTGGTCCTTCACCTTATAGTCTTTATTTTGTTTTTTGGCACACTCAGTCGCTGCATGATTTTTATCTACTTCTGGATTGATTTCCATTCCTGCTTGTTGCCGATATGCTTCTGCAAAATTAAGCAGAGAAGTCATCTTAGATTTATTCTCCTCATGTTTCAAAACTTTCACTAAATTTGCATCTTGTGATGTCAGCAGATATGTGTGGAGTCCCATGATTGCAGATCGATACATGTAATCAATTTCAAGGAGGCTCATCCCACCTTCAGAATGGGGAATATATAATCTAGGTATACACTGATTTATAAATCATTTGGTGAGCATGAAGCATCCTTCTTGTTTCCTATCTAATCTATCCAACACATTTTGGGGCCAGTCAATCACTCCAAAACTTTAAGATAAGAGCAAATTGGTTTATAGCTTGGATTTTGTTCCTAGATGTCAATGCTGTTTTCAGAATTAATTTAAATCTTCTGAAGTATTCCTTACTAAGTTTTATTCACATTTGTTCATGTTTTATTGCTGATCCTTCATCAATTCCCAAATTGTTATACACTCCCTCTTGCTCAGGTTCTTTTATATCACATTTTTGTCTCAAACTGATGTTTACCTGATGCTGCAGTTTTCCTGCTTTAAGACCAAATTACACTGTTATATCATCTGAAAAAGTTTTGAAACCTGCAGCTATGCTTTCAGTTCCTCATCTGATGAACTATACTGTTTTAAATCATTGACAAAAAGAAGATGAGACGTCTTTACACTTTGTTGTTTTTTAGGAGCAAAACTGTAACGGGTTAATGGCAAGGCAGAATAGCAACAGTGACAGAGAGTCACCCTGGAATATCCCCCTTTGAATTTTTATCCCTGGGATAATAAGCTGTCTTTTATCATGGCTTAATTGCAAAGTGGTCTGCCACTGTTTCATTTTATTTATTTATTTTATTTATTTATTTGAAGTTTGTTTGCCAGGATGGTCCATTTTCAATGGAGTCCTGGGGAGAAAAGCTCCATAGATACAATATCAAATATGCAAGTAAAGAATAAAAGTAAAATACAATAAAATAACATAACAGTTTGTTAAAGTGCCAGAATAGTACATATAAGCATAAGTAAATGTTAATGCAACAGGAAAACACAGAAGAGTATATGCAACAATTCATATCAGTTTACAATATTTTAGTCTCTATGTTTACTTGAGAAAGAAAAGAAAAAAAAAGTGTTAAGTAAGACAATAGTTAGTAGGTGTGTGCAGGAGGTATTAACATAAGAGATTAATTACAATGTGTATGTTCCTATAGGAGGGATGAGTTTATAGACTAAGGGGGTAAGGTGACACTGTTATATCATCTGAAAAAGTTTTGAAACCTGCAGCTATGCTTTCAGTTCCTCATCTGATGAGCTATACAGTTTTAAATCATTGACAAAGAGAAGATGAGACGTCTTTACACTTTGTTGTTTTTTAGGACAACTGGTCACTGTTATGTAGTCAATCAGTGTAGGGTATATCTTATACATTTTTAAGCACTCTTTTATCCATGAATGTGGGATACTATCAAATACTTTTTTATAGTCAGTCCATGTCATACTTAAATTATTCCCCTATTTACAGTTCTCCAGTATGACTTTATTTAACAACAAATGATCCTTTGTTCCATATGACTTTCTTTTATTGCCCGTTTGTTCTACTACCATAATTGAGTTTTCTTCTAAATGACTATAAACTCTGTTGGCATCATTTCCCATGTATAGTTTATATGTTGTCGGAAGGTAAGTTATTGGTATATAATTTTTAGGGTAGTTGCAGGTTCACTCTTAAGAAGGATCATTGTTTTTCCTGCTGTTAGCCAGGTTGGTGCCTGTTTGTAGTGCACATATAAATAGTTCTTACTCATGGCTAAATCCTTGTGCAAAGATGTTACTACTTTTAACCAAAAGTTAGGTACTGCATCTGGGCCTGGGATTTTCCACTTAGAGGCTTTTCTTAACTTTGTCTCAATCTCTCTGGCTGTTACTTCATCCTATTTCATATCCTGCACCTTATTCTTTCTTTTACTTCTTCTATCCATTTAGCATCTTTGTTATGTTCCACAGGATCTTTATAGATACTTCTTCAAAATGTATCGACTTCCTCTTTTTTTGGCAGACTTTCAATCCCTTTTACCTTATTTTCCACTTCTCTATAAAACTTTTTTGGGTCATCAGTAAATTGCTTATTTTGTACTTTTCCTTTATATTTATCTGTGTATCTTCTAGGTTTTTCCTACATAGGTTGTCTGATGATTCTCTAGTACTTTTTTTTAACTCCAAACATTCCCCCAAGTTAGTTCTCACTAAATGCCATATATACCTGAATAAGATCTCCTCTTAGATATCTGTAAGAGACACTGTACAAGTTCAGATATTTTAGTCTTTCACAATAACTTAATTTTTCACATCTATGGATACCCTTGGTATACTTCCGTTGTACTCTTTTCGGTTTACTCATGCTTGTTTTCTTATAGGGTTTCCATATTGTTACTCCATACTCAAGTTTGAGTCTAATGTAACTAACAAATAATGACTTCATTTATTTTTGATTTCCTAGACTTTATAAATCTTTTTATACAACCTATAGTTCTATAACTATCATTAACCAATTGGTTGATATGATTAGAAAAAGGTTCCCTATTAGAAGACCGAAGACAAATTCTTGCGAATGTGTCTTGGTCGAACTGAAAAGCCTGAAATGGCAAAATATCGAAGCGGTTTTTAAGCAAATTCTTTCCCTAGGAAAGGATTCACTTGGCCGCTACATTACTTTGCTGTTTTCGGCACTGTAGTGCAGTCTCAGAGTTGGTATATTTAAGTAGGGGGGTGTGGGGGCACAGCCCCACACATCATGGGGTGTGGGTGGCGAAGCCCCCCCACTTAATGTAATGTTTACGGTGTTTTTTTTTGTTGGAACAGCAATTATTTTCCCTAGGGAAAAAATCGCTGTTCTGACGGTTCGAAATTGCAAGCTTTCGCTTACATAGGGCCGATTAATCACCGCTCACTTTTTTAAGCGTTCGGTGATCTAATATAGACCCTTAGAAAAACTCATAGCTGAATCTACCCATATACCCTGGTCCTTAAATGAGTCTACAGTTTCAATCACTGTGTGCTTTTTTAAATATTCACCTTTCAGTTTATGCCTAGCAAATTTGCTTAGTTTTTGATGTATTTATCTGCATATTATTCTCCTGTGCCCAAATGGTCAATTTAGTCAAGTTATTTTGCAAACGTGCTTTATCTGTAACATATGTAATCAGTTTATCCAATTTCAGGTTGTCTGCATATAGACTGTGGAACACCTCAGATGAAAAAGTTAGGTCTGAAAGATACAATCTAAACAAGTAAGAGCCTAGAACAGAGCCCTGTGGGACACCCTGACTGTAACCAAGGATTTTGCCTGTCAGTTGCTGTATGATACTTACCATGTCCTATTTGTAAGCCATGCAGCTATCCATTGTATCAAGAGTGCATCAATACCAAGGGTGCCCACAGGCAGGTGCAAGGGGGTGCACTTGCACCCCCCTGGAATGGGCTGACTGGGAGATTAATTTTCTTTTAATTACAATTTGCACATTTTTCTTTAGTTTTTTGCATTTTTCTTTAGTTTTCTTTCACATTGCATTCTTCTTTAAAAACGGACCTGTCCGGTGACATCACATCTGTGCGTGCAGACGTCCTGTTCTCCCTGACTGCCTTCCCGCGCTAATTTGAAATTGCTTCTTTGCTACATTTGTGCATTTTTCTTTAGTTTTATTTTACAGTGCATTCTTCTTTAAGAACGGTCCTGTCCGGTGACATCACATCTGTGCATGCAGATGTCCTGTTCTTCCTAACAGCCCACCCTCGCTAACTTGAAATTGCTTCCTCCTGTCTGAGAAGACCACAGATGTTATGATTGCTTCTTCCTGTCTGCCCGCCTCATGGAGAACACCACAGATGTTATGAAGTAAGTGTAAAGGAACTGGAAATGTTATGAGGTAAGTGTAAGGGAATTTGAAATTTTGCGACCAGAGACGTTATGAAGAAAGTGTAAAGGAACTGGAAATTTAGTATGCTTAGCTGAACTAATGGTGTGTGTGTGTGTGTGTGTGTGTGTGTGTGTGTGTGTGTGTGTGTGTGTGTGTGTGTGTGTGTGTGTGTGTGTGTGTGTGTGTGTGTGTGTGTTAGTGTGTGTGTAAGAAGTAGATAGGTCTGTGTGTGTAAGAAGTAGGTAGGTCTGTGTGTGTGTTTGTAAGAGAGAGGTAGGTTTTTATTTTTTATTTTTCATCTTTTATGTTTAGATATTGATGTGTATTGCTTGTAGTATTGATTAGTTTAATTTAATTAGACTGATTTCAATTGAGTAAGTAATGGTTGGGGGTGGGGGTGTTATAAAAGCTGAACTGTTATATTATTGAATTGTCTGATGAAGTTTGGTCTATGTGCCTGACAAAAGTGCTTACTTTTTTGTATCAAAATACTGAGTGTTTTATATTTATTTCAGTAAACTTGTTTCTGCTCAACGAGTGGTTCCTTTTTTATTATTTTTTACTTGTTATCTAGTTGGTGTATTTTTTTGAGTTTTTTTTGGGAACCACTTTATGACTGAGGGGAACAATTTAGTGTCTATGGACGAGTTTCAAAAACTCAAGGACTCAGTATATAATTTAACCATTTTGGTTCAGCAGTTATTGCCGAGGATTCCAGTGAAGAATGGGAACGGCCATCAACGTGATATTATCACGGAATGTGAGACTTTTAACGCTCCCTGTGTGCTTGTGGATGGTGTGTTTCCATCGGAGGTCATTTCTACTTCCAGATCGCTGGTTAGTAGCTCTCTAGGTGTCAACAGTAATGGGCATACAAGGGAGCATGATTTTAACAACACTCCTCAACTTTTAAAAGATGTTACACCTTCGGTTGAGGAGGTTCCCGCTGCTAGACCTGTTAGTCTGCATGGCATCAACAATGCGGTAACTGGAGTCAACAGTTTCAAAATGACATCAACAGAATCTTTAGTCCGTTGGCCTCAAGGTGAAGCACCTTCCATTCGTGAACAACAAGGCGGGGTTCCTAACCTGGATGGGCTTCTTTTGGATTACAAAAACAAATTATTGGAATACAAAAAGATCCAGCAGGAGAACTTTTATTTCAGGGAATGTCTTAAATTACAGCACATTCCGAAGGGCCTCCATATGTGGAAGTTTCCGAATGGGATTGTTCCACATTCATGTTATCACCAGGAGCTCTTGGCCTTATTCGATCGATATGGCTGCGAGCTACTAGAATTGATGTGTAAACACAATAATACAGTGCTGGGGTAACTACAGGAGGAGATTCATATTCTGGATGAGAGGATCTGTCATGGGGACATGTGGGAACAATGTAAGTTTGCTTATGATCACTTGTTCAACAGGTGGAAGGGATTGTTTCTGTGATAGCTAGTTGGAAAAGTAAAAAATTGGAGAGAGACAGACGTGCTTACGAGGGTGGATATGCTTACGCCCCTTCCCCACCTGTGCAGGGTAGACGTCAGCAGGGTACGATACAACAAAACAATGTTGTGACCAATGTAGCTACCAATCCTGGAGACGAGGCTCCTTTGGACCAGCTGGGGCCGAGACGATCTGAGAGGTTGAAGAACCGAGCATGTCAGCAGTGGAATCCGTACCCGCAGGATGGGAATTGGAGACAGTACAGGCAGAAGTTTGGCCAGTTTACAAGGAACAGGAGATGAGTACAGAAACTATTTCAAACCTAGTATTGTTTTGAACTCTAAAAAAAGATTTCAAAGTATTTAATTTTACTGATTATGTTTTTTCTACTCAGCACGCTGATGTGGTTTGTAAAGGTTTCAACTTTGTCATCAGTGGTAAAAGTGATATTAGTCAGCTTATTTGTGATCTTAAAATGTACACACACAGACTAAATTTGAAATTTATGCATAGAAATGACAATGATGCCTTTAATGTTAACAACCATTGTTTGAAAATGCCCAGTACTTACAATCCAGACCTGCATTATGCTATTAAAACTTTTGAAAAAATGTGTGAGACTGATTTTCAACATATTTTGGGGAACCATGTGCTTGAGGTCAATTTGTCAATGCTTGAGATTGATTGTTTAAATGAATTGAGAAATGAGAATTTACAGATTATGCAACCAGATAAGGGGGGGAGGTTGGTTATCATGTCTAAAGCCGACTATGTGCAAAAAATGTTAGAAATCCTGTATGGTGATACGTATACTGAAACTTCTTTAAATGAAGTTAACATTGCAAACAGTAGGATAGACAGTGATCTTTTGGATTTGTTAATGCAGGACCAAATTGGCCTGGATGAGTACAACTATATGACCAGTGATGTTCCGAAAATTCTGGGGATTTTTGGTATTCCTAAAATACATAAGGATTTGGGTAACCCACCCCTTAGGCCAATAGTTGATTCATCCTGGTCCAAAACCAGTTATATTGCTAAATACTTGGATTACAAATTGAAGGAGAGAGTTATGGCCATCCCTCATTTGTGCAAGGATTCCTGGCAATTTCTGGACAAGTGTAAAAAAGTTGATGTAATCAACCAGAAGGTCATTTTCATTACTATAGATGTTAAAGATCTGTATAGTTGCATTCCTCAGGATATAGGCCTCGAATGGTTTTCTGAATTTTTGTTTGAAGAGTTTGGGTTACCTCAGCCTGTTAATAATATACATATATATATATATATATATATATATATATATACACAACTCATGCAGGTAGTACTCAGGAATAATTACATCTTTTTTGAGGGACATTACTTTAAGCAATTGGAGGGGGTGGCTGTGGGTTCCCCATGTGGTCCACTTTTGGCCAGAATAGTCATGGCCTGGTGGGAGAGAACCTATTTCTTTTCCTTACCCTTGTTTAGTAATGTAATTTTGTATTTGAGATACCTGGATGACTTGTTTATTGCTTGGAAGGGTTCAGAGGAAGATATTGTGGAATTTATGAACTATATTAATGGAAGTTCCACATTTTTGAAGTTTACATACAATGTAGGGGTTGATGGGATCTCCTATTTGGATGTCATTTGATTAAAACAAGGGACAATTTGCATTCCAAGATTTACAGGAAGCCAACGTATTTGAATAGTATGTTACATTTTGACAGTAGTCATCCTGCACATGTTAAGCGAGGTATAATTAAGGGTCAGTTAGTTAGGGCAGCCCAGATGGTGTCCAATTATAAAGACTTTATTGAAGAATGTGATTTCATGTGTCGGATGTTTTTGGATAGGGGGTACCCCAAGTATTTGGTCAGTAGCATTAGAAAGGAGGTAATAGACAAACATATCAGTGGCTATTTTAAGCCTATTTTTGAATGATTCAAATGACAATATGGGGTACTTAGCTATCGATGTTAATACAACACAAGTTGGTGATTGTGGGACTATGGTAGATTTGGTCCATGTGAATATGGGGGGTACGAATAACTTTGCATATTGTCCCTTGGTAACAACATTTTCTAATGACAGCTGTGTTATACAGGCTATAATTAATAAGAATTGGACAATTTTGAATAGTGACCCGGTGTTGGGTACCTGTTTCAGTACACACCCTGAATTTGTATACAGACGAGGTAGGAATATCAAAAATTTATTAGAACAAGTCAGGGATGGTAAAGTACAGGGCAAAATGGCAACTTGTGGTGCATGTAGCCAGTGTAGGAATATTTTAGTGACATCTAAAGTTAAAATTGTGAACAGATTTATATGTATTAAGGGTATGTTCAATTGTCATATGCAAGGTGTCGTTCATGCTGCCCTCTGTTCCCACTGCCCCAGTTTTTATATCAGGAAAATTCAACATAAATTGAGTCAGCGTATTTATGAACATCTTTATGATGTTCATAGGAGTGATGAAAAAAATGCTTTATACAAACACATTAAAACTTTTCCTGACCATGTATTTAAATTTGTGGTGCTACAACAGGTTAGGAGGGGTGAGCGTGGGGGACCTTGGAAATTATGGTTGGAGGATAGGGAGACTTGGTGGCAAGTCTTTTTTAATGCCCATGTCCCCCCAGGGTTGAATGATACTATTTTTGTCAGTAGTAAATTGAAGCTTAGAGTACTGGATAGATAAAAAAACTTTTTATTGAAAAAAGTGTGTGTGTATTGAGCATAATTATATATTTAACATATTTTCATTCAGTCAGTATATAAAAACTGGTTTCTTTTAATTGTTATTTTTTAGTTTTCATTTTTTTATTTTTCATCTTTTATGTTTAGATATTGATGTGTATTGCTTGTAGTATTGATTAGTTTAATGTAATTAGACTGATTTCAATTGAGTAAGTAATGGTTGGGGATGGGGGTGTTATAAAAGCTGAACTGTTATATTATTGAATTGTCTGATGAAGTTTGGTCTATGTGCCTGATGAAAGCGCTTACCTTTTGTATCAATATACTGAGTGTTTTATATTTATTTCAGTAAACTTGTTTCTGCTCAACAAGTGGTTCCTTTTTTATTATTTTTTACTTGTTATCTAGTTGGTGTTTTTTTTAGCGGTAGAGGTGTGCGTGTGTTTGTGTGTAAGTAAGAGGGGGTTAGGAGTGTGTGTAAGGGGGGTTCATACCTCACAATTATCCAGCTTTTTGCCTCGTATTTTCAGTTTGTTTCTCATAAAATAGTTTTTTCTGGCAAATCATTGAGGACTGAAGTCAGAAAATAATGGCAGACATTTGAGTTTGACTTCATATCCTCAGAAAATGCATACTAATGCAAACCTTGTTTTCTTCTATCCACTTTCTAAGGAGGTAGGGGATGTATATCTGTCATACCTTTCAACTGTATAGATTTTCACAGAATGTCTAAATTATTGTTATATTTTTGGTCTGTTCCTCATAAAAATTATTTTTTTTATTGACAAATCAAAATCACTGGGTTGAGCTAAGGATTAAAGTTATCAAATGACATGTGTTTTAGTTTCAGACTTTCATATCCTTTAGAAAATGCATTCTAACACAGATCCTGTTTTTTTAGAATCTTTCTAAATGTGTCCCTAGTTTTGGGTCTTTGTCCCTGACAAAACAGTCTTTGTCCAGATTTATTGTGTAATAGATTGAGAAGAATAGTGTGTGTGTGTGTGTGTGTGTGTGTGTGTGTGTGTGTGTGTGTGTGTGTGTGTGTGTGTGTGTGTGTGTGTGTGCGTGCGTGCGTGTGTGTGTGTGTGTGTGTGTGTGTGTGTGTGTGTGTAAGAGGGAGGTAGCATACCCCTCAGCTGTACAGGTTTTTGAAGACTGTCTAGATTTTTGCCCCATATTCCTCCTAAAAAGGATTGAAGTTGCTAGATAATAACAGACATTTGAGTTTTAGACATCATATTCTTTAGAAAAATGCATGCTAACACAAGTCCTGTTATTCTAGCAATTTTCTAAGTTCATGAGAGCAATATTTACAATATGTCCCTATTTATTTTAGGCTTTGTCCAGATTTATTGCACTTAGAGGTTGAGGGTGTGTGTGTCTGTGCGTGTGAGAGAAAGAGAGAGAGTGAAATGCCTTAGTTAGAATTAGCAGGTGGAATTTGTTTTCAAGTGCATTTTCAATTCATTGTGAGCTTCAAGAGAAGAAATGTTTACTGCTGCTCATGCTGTCTGTTTAAAATGTACAACTGTTTTGTTTAGCAAATGGTATCACTATTGTGGGATAGAATTCTAAGGCAGTGTTGGTAGCATGCTTGCATCTTGATTCAGAGGGCTGAAGGTTTGACACCCACAGAATGTAGATTTGTAATGAAAGAAGTTTGAGTGGCCTTTTATGGTTGAAATGTTCTCAGTTGGGCAGTTTGTCATTATTGATTCATATGTTTCATTGCTTAAAGGAAAAATGTTTGGAAGTATAAATTTAAAACACTAACAAGTGGTGCTGTATTATACAAGAGATATAATTCAATTATTATATAGTGTAATTAATACAGTCAGGAAGGTGAAATCAAAGAACTTTTGCATGGTTCTAAAAATGTGCGCAAGGAGCCTATGATTTGAAAATAGCCCAACGGTAAACTTACCCTGCCACTGGCAGATGCATTTTCTTTGAATGTGGGTTTCAATGCTGTTTTAGTGAATGTGGGTTTCAAAGGTAGAGATGTTTTAATGCTAAGTCTGTTTTCATTTTAAGACTATTGCTTTGTTTAGGTTTAGTAAATGTCTATCAGTGTTTGTGTTATAAAATTTGAAATAAATGGAAGACATTTATTATTATGAACAGCATTTACATTTTACATGCTTTGCAATCCCTGTACAAAGTGCACTTGTTATTTTGGCACTAATTTTTGATACAACCGTTTTATATGGATTCATGTTTATGCAACATTAATAAACTTGCTTTATGTCAGGCTACTGGGACTTGCATTAAACTTTCATTATCTTGCCATTGTTAAGTATGCAAATTCAAGTATCACAATTGACAGTTTTATCTAATGTTAATCTTGGGTTTGATTTAATGTTGCTGCTTTAAAAAAGGGTTATAATGTCCAAGTTAACTATTTACAATATAATTTGATTTCAGGAACTGACTAGTGACCATAGTGTTTTGTTTTCACTGTTTCAACATTTGAACTAGTGACTTCATATCCTGTTTTGCAGTCTACTTTACAGATAAACATTTTAGGTGCTTTGTTCCCTGTAGGTGTCCTCTTCAAGCTGTTTCCATTACAGAATCCCTCACAGACTTTTTTTATTTTTTTACTTTGGAGTTATGTTTTAGATCCCTACAATAGTTCTCACTCTGTCACATTTTTAATTTCTTGGTTTCTTTTTTCCACCTGTCTTATTATTGATTTTATCTTTGATTTTTCATTGTCTATTTATAACTTTATGTCATTGTCAACACTAAAGATGACCATACTCTAATCTGTTTTGTACATGTTACTTTGTACAAACTGAACAAAACATTGCTATAAAATGCTACATCTAAAGAAATCCCAATCCCTCCGCACCACACGCTCCAGAGACCTCAACCTCATTACTACAATCAACAGAACATGCTGGAGGGACAGGTTCATAACCCAGAAACTGCCCATGCTATGTAATATACTTCCCATACATGTCAAGCAGAGCACCTCACTGGCCCTCTTTAAGAGAAATCTTGATGAGTGGATGGGAAATGGAATGGATCACTCCAGTGGCTCTACTCAACAGAGGCACTGGGAACTAAGGTCGTGTGGCACGATGCCAGGGTAATCCTATGGGCTAAGCTTGTAAAGGCTCTAGGGCCATTAGCGTAGTACACACCTATGAACCTATGAAATGAAATCCAAATATCTGTAATCATTGTAGAAGTAAAGCATAAAACAGTATGCACACTGAGAGAGTTGAACAGTGTTTAGGCAAATGGGGAGGAATAGCCAAGTAATGGGAAACTGGAATGGCTGCGTGGGTAGGTGGGGCTGCGTGAGCGGAGGGGATGGGGCTGTGTGGGCAGGGCACTGGGTTTGCACCCCCTTGCAAAAAATCCTGCTGGCTCCCTTGATCAATACCTAGTTGCACCAATTTATTGATCAGTGTTATGTGTATGACCCTGTCAAATGCTAAAGTTAAATTAATATAAATTACATCACAGCAGAATTTTTCATTCATAGTTGTTATTATATTGTTATAGAACATCATGTTACAGGTGGTAATAGATCTGTTTTCAACATATGCATGTTGATATATGGTTTGAAGTCCCAACCTATCCATTTCTGACAATAACTTATCCAATATTACCTGTGTAGAAAGTAGACTTAAGGGTCTGTATGACTCTGGGTTTGTCTGACTCCCCTTTCCCTTAAAGACAGGTTTAATAAGTGCATGTCTCCAATCTTGAGGAATCTCCCCATATTTATATGACCTAGTGAATAATAGATATAATGGTACTGTAAGTTGTTGCTGAAGTGTTTTTAGGTCATGGTTACTAATTCTGTCTCCTCCCTGTGCTTTGTTTGGATCCAGTTTGCGCAGTTCTTGCACCTATAAGATAAGAATCTTAATCATTATATCAGTCCTGCCCTTTGGTTTACAAGTTTCAGACTGAACAAGGAAATGGAAAAACAAATTGCCTTTTATATTTAGAGGTATGAGCTTATCAATCCCCTGATGATACAAAGAAGAATAAGACTATTATGTATTTTATGTGAAAGAGTTGGCTGTTATTGAACTTATGTGGTTACTAAACCTCATGTAATGGCCCATGTGCTATTGAATGCATTTCAAATTAGATACCACCAAAACCACAACTCCATACTTTATTTTAATTATTAGGAACTGAATGTTGAGCCTCCATTTCCTTATCAAATAACACTGGTTTAGTACTCCTCTTATTACAAGGAAGTAACATTGCTGTGGTGCAAGGTAAATCCAGGATTGAATGAATAATGTCACCACCTGTATGTTGTACCTTAACCATTCTCTGACACAGCATCAGCATATGTGGTAAACAACAGTTCAACAACATCAACAACAACGCAATAGTGGTTCGAGTAAAGATTCTTTTGGAACACAAGATGAACCACATAGAAAAGCATGAGGAACAGAGCGGAATATATTAATTTTTGGGAATAGATGAAGGGTAGGCAATAAAATGTGAGCTAAATGAGAAAAAGATTAGCAAGTAATAATTCAGGAGACTAAAGCTAATAATGAAAATGGCTTTAACATCTCGATATAAGGCCCAAGCTATAAATCAATTTGCTCTTTCTGTCCTAACTTACAGCTTTGGTGTGACTGACTGGCTCCAAAAAGTACTGAATCAGTTGGACAAGAAAACAAGACAATGCTTCATACCAATACATATTAATGATGTAAAAATTAAGAAACATATTTTGGATCAGAAGGAAAGGATTTTGATTTTGAATTTATGTGCACTTTACAAACCTAGCTTAAATTAAATGTTTTGATCATATGTTGCAGGGGTGCATCATGTTTTCTAAATATATTTCAAGACAAACTCTATTTGTTAAGACATGAGCTTTCTAAGGTCATGTGATTTATATCACATGGATTCTGCCTGGGATTCAATAAACTCTGTGTAGGCTTAGCGCGAAGCCAACACTGGGTTTGCATGTTTGCATGATGAGCAGCAGTGCTAATTGCATAAAAATGCTGCACATTGAACTTACATGAATGAATACAAGTGTGGTTTTATAGCCAGCAATAGTGTTGCCTACCAGAACAACATGAATACCTGCAGATATGCAGACATGTTTCCCTATGGGCAAACTAGTTCTGTGTGATTGTGCAGACAGACCCAATGACTACCAGGGTTTAATATAAGGCAACGTATAAAGTTCAAACACATAGGAAAGTGTAGTCAGTGCAGAGTACAGTGCAAACCTGTTTTAGGCATACTGAAAAAAAGATTTGGTGGTGATCAGCAAGGGTACATGGACTCCATTATAAGCAATTTATTCTGGGGAAGTGTGTATATGGAAAAGAGCCATACACATGAACTGTAGGAATGAAGACAGGGGAAGAGGACAAGTGAAACATGGTAATGTACATCACATAAGGGCATGTAAATGTATGTACACCATAAAGACAAGACAGCTGTAGCATGAGAAGTAATCACATATCTACATGATATAGTGCATACTCTTGTTTACACCTGCATTGGTATAGTCATATCATCACACAGTTATTGTGTATTATATGACCATCACACAAGGTCACTTATCAATGGCATTGATTTCTTGTTCTATATGTATCCTGACATGATCATTGGATAGGCCATTTATCAAGAACAGTATATACACTACCGGATATGTGCATATTGTAAAGATGTGGAAAATTAATGAAATGTCAGCATAGGTCTCAACCAAGTGGGACACATAGCAACAGACTCATGGACAACAGTAGAAAGAAGCATGCACAATCATGGACATCAGAATAATAACACCAATCATATGTATCACTGACATAACCTATGTGATTCTGAGTTAGTACACATGTTCTGCATGAACACACTTTTACAACTGTCATGATTTGTCAGTAATCTATAAGGGGAAATCAAACACACCTTCCTCAATAACTAACTTCTTTCAGAGGTGTTAAGAGGGGTACCCTCACACCTGCAATTTAAATTACAATCAATTCTGGCTAGCTGGCAGGTTTGCATGGGATATATATGCCACAATCCACACAACCCATGCTATTAATGTTATTAATGAGGTATATATTTACTGGGTGCATCACAGAAACAAGTATCAGACATGCATCTTATAGAACACCTTAAAGGGAGTTCTGCACGCTCAACTCCTTATAGTTATTCAGCAATAACAGTCCATAGGTATGACCAAAATGATGTGTTGTAGCGCGCTGTGGCACCAATGATACACTTGAGTAAATCATCCCTGGAAGATGTGTTCAATCAGTTATTGCTGGGATGAGGGCTGAGAACAATGGGACTATAATGCCCTTTGATGTGGATGTTCCATACATACTCAAGAATTGTTCTACATACAGGGGTTTAGTCACCATTGTGGGGACATGTTGGTAAAAGTTCTGTGTATTATCTACCTGAGTACTCAGGTTACATACCACTTGGTCTGCTCATAGGAATGTGCTGTCTATATTGAAATTAGCTTGTGTATTTCCTTTGATAAAATAAATAATCCCCACATGAATTTGTGTTCATCTATTGTGTATTCATGGCTCTGGCATAATACTCTGTGTGCATTAATACTGTCTGCATTATACAAATACAAATCTGGGATTCAATGATTGTCCAGAATTTGCAGTCATCCACAAAGCTGGTTAGACATAGGATGTTTAAGTTTGCTTTGCCACGTGAGACTTAAATAATGAACAGGAAAGGGCCTAGTACAGAATCCTGAGATATGGACCTGGTCGCTGGAGTCTAGATAGAGCTGACTTCATACACTTCAACATAATGTGTCCTGTATGTAATCTCCTTCTCTATACACTTCGTGATGTAGATGTTTAGGCCCACTTAAGACATTTTCTCTGTAACACCTGAGTGTGGATTTGTGTCGAATGCCTTGACCAGGTCAAGTAATGCAGGATGATAGTGTTTTCTGCATGCATGTACCTGGTGACCTTCTTGAAGACATCAAAAAGATGTAACAGACATGATGTAGCCTTAACAAATCAAACATACATTTGGTACATAGTTGGGAGATTACCTGTGTCCTTTTTGATAAAGTACATAATGACTTGTTAGTCTGCCTCACAAATGAGGACAGTCAGGATTATGGCTGTATAACTCCATGCATCATTTGATGCCCCCCCATTCAGATGGATGACTGCTGCTGCACACCCCTCCACAAGAACATAGGCTGTCTGGAGGCTGTGTTTAAATAGGGATAAAACTGGGTCTTCTAGGTCAGGTTTTAAGTCACACTATAGGTAACCTGGGATGTTGTCAGGGACCACAGATTCTGTGTTATTAGCCATAGAGAGTGCACAAATGATTTGCTGTCCTAGAAGATAAACTGACTATTGTTTGCATGTATACTTTGGCTGATGATCAGTGGTGACAAGGGGGTGAAGTGTGAGACAAACAGTCAGATAGCACATTGTTTATTTTCTCCAGCTGAGTATGGCTGCTGGCATCAACAAACAGCTCTGCATTAAGTTGTGTATTCCCCTTAACATTTCACACTTATTTAAAGATTGTGACAGCACCTCCATATACACCATTGATTATGCATCACATGTCACATAGTGGTACAGTTCACATAGTCATACAAGCCTAGCAATGTCACATAATTACATCAGTTGTACAACATATGCTTATATGGTTTTCATTGCAAAGCTGCATTTGAGCTGCCTGATAAGGACACATTACAAAGGAGTTGGTTGTGGCTAATGCAGAACAGTTATTGATCACCTCAATAATCCTTGGGAATATCAGCACAGTTGTGCATGCAATGAATTCCACAAGGGTGCAAATGAATCCAAACATGTGATATTTTTGTGTATATCACAACATGTGGATGAAACAACACTTACGTGCCCAAGTAATCAGTATGAATTAATATTGCTGTATGTTAATGAGCATTTGCTAATGGTAGGTATACACATGCATGTGTGCCATACTGCAAGTGTCATTGTGATGGCTGAATGAGAACTGGCTAGATTAAACTGCTCCACTATAAAAATATATGACTTACTAAGCCAACAATATACATAGTATTATCCCAGGTCAATGGTTCTCAGTAGGCACATTACTACAGCAGTTATGGAAGGAACATGTAATCAAATGTAAGCAGCAGCCATCAATAACTTACCTCACATCACAGATTGTTATACCCCCTTGTAGGCCTACCATACATCCACACCTCACCATAGCACATGTCAATGACAGCAACACTGACATGTTAAATATTCATAGGGGCACAGGGCATTAGTAAGCTAACGTACATCACATAAATTCCTATCCATTATTTTACCATTTAAAACAATCCCTATATATCTATATGACTGAAGATAGTAAGGCTATGTGTGTGTATGTGTGTATTGTTTTGATTGCAGTAAATAATGCCACTGTCCATATATGACATGTGCCACACCATAACAGAATTAATCACTGCAGTGGTCTGGAGATGGCCTGCAAAGGCTCATAGAATGACTCTGCTTCATGATGTGTGTATGCAAATTTGACATGAGGACATCTGCCACTCCTCTGCAGGAGTCATGTGGCCAGATGAAAAAAGATGATAGTGGATGCATGGGGCTATGTTAAAGATTCTCCTAAGTGGCAGTGAAATGAATAGCGATTCACAAGATCATACAATGACTGTAATGTACCAACAGTCACTAACGCAGCAGTAGACTGGGTCTGATTTGAACTTCACACCTGTGTAGGTATAGAAGGTGAATGCCTTGCAATGTAACACTAACACCATCACATACATTTGATTTTAACACTGTCATGTTGCACTTTATGGAGTATGATAACTTCATTGTATGCTGAGAAGAACATGTTGGGAGGAGTGTCTAACATGGATGTGGAGTCACATCCCCTGTAAAATTATCTGACAAGTAATATATATAACCATACACATGCAAGTTGCCTGTTGTCTGATTAAAACCCCTATATATCTAGGTAAAGTAGTATGAAAACACAGTAGTTTGTCATTGCCACAGCACAGGTTTGTCTTGAATACTGTCAGAGTGCATGTCATACAGGATGACATCATCAATGTATGTTACAAGAAGATGTTCAGAGGAGGGTCTGACATACCTATGAACTCACGTCATTCCAAAATTGTCACCATACTGATTGTTGAATGCACCACAAATCAAATGACCACAGTGAAAGTAGAACCTGTACTTGACAATCTACAGAGCACAGTACTTAATGTAAGTGCAACAGCACAAGTCTGGCTTTTTTATAGTGTCAGATAGCACTTGATAGCTGAGAGCATCAGCAGTATCTGTTGAGAAGAAGCTGGTTGCAGGAGCATCTCATATGCTGTTCTAAAATAGCCTCTTGAGTGTTATCCAAGTGAACGCAAATACACACCATTTGATTTCAGTGAGATTAGAACCCTACTTAAGTACACCAGATATAGAACTCAGAACGTAACACAAGTGCCATGATACAAGTCTGACTTTTATAATTAGTAGACCAAAATAAAGTAGAGCCTAACCACCATGGCTGAAATGGTACACTCTTTATTATAAAACAAAAAGTAAGAACTTTCATGATCACTCTGACCACTTCATCCGAGTAACCTTCATGAAACATCACAACACTTATAAGCACCCATTTAACCAATGAATGATTGATTCCAATTAAACACAATCAATAAATCAATCACATTTACATAGTTTCCCAACACTCTCTCAGATAAACAACCCCTCCATTATAAACCACATATATATATATATATATATATATTTATATATATATATATATATATATTTATATATATAAAACATGTTGTATTGCCTATGTGAAAAGCGCCCTACAAATATGTAAAAATGTATAAAAAATACATAATCAACAATGCAACAAATTAAAGATATGTATAAAAATATATAAATATAACTATATATAAAAGAGGCCATACTATGTAAAACCTTATATATATTGTTTCAGTGTTTAAGCACTCTTGCTTTGAGAAAGGATTTGAGCGACACTGTTTCATTTATCCCTTGTGGTCTGTCTGCATTAAACTTAATGATCCAGCTTTGTTCCGCTGCTTCAGTCCTATTTCTCAAATCTCCTCCTCTCACCCCATTCTGCAAGGACCTCAAGTACAAAGAATTTAAAAATGTGGTCTATACCTTCTGCCTTTACGTGCTTAGCCAATGCACTGTTGTCATTCCTATTCACTATATCCCTGTTGTGTTCTAATATACGATCTTTCAACATTCTATTTGTTTTCCCCTATATAAAAAACCTTACAAACCTGGCAGAAGCTGAAGTAATCAACAATTTTAGTCCTACAATCTGCATAGCACTTTGCTTGAATCTCAATAAAGCATGTGGATGTATGAATGTCATACAGGAATATATATATATCTACAAGCTGTGTAATGTTTGCACATATAAGTTCCCAGTCTAAAAGATAAACTGTCTGTTGCAGGTGTTTGTGTTTTATAACATAACTGTTGTTTGAGTGATCTCTTGTTTTTAACGGAGAAGGAAGGTTTATTGTCTAACACTTCTTTTAATTTATCCACTGCTGTTAATATATTCCAATTTTCCTTAAAGATTTTGCAAAAAACATTTGTATCACTTGCGAACGATATGGGGAATCTAAGTTTCTTATAATTCGTCTTACTGGTTAATGCACCAGAGTCTCCCTGTTGGGAGAAGTATGCTTTCCCTTTACTACCCCTTTCCATCAAGGACTCTTCCAAGCATCTATCAGCCTCATGCTTAGAGTACCTCCTCTCTAAAAACTTTCCTCTGAGACCCTGTAATGCTGCTGTGAGTTGTATGTCATTATTATGCAGTCTCATGGTTCTCAGAAATTGCCCTTTCATAAGATTTTTACTTACGTGTTTTGGGTGCATGCTCTTTCTATGGAGTAAGGAGTTCCTCCTTGTTGGTTTCCTATATAAACTAATTTCCAATGCTCTTACATCTGACTTCCTAACTAGCGCATCGAGGAGTTCAATCTGCTCCGATGAAAACCTACATGTAAATTTAAGAAATGTTGTCCTGTATAGGTATTCGAGGAACCCCTTCAATTGCTGTTCAGAGCCTCCCCACAGAAAAAAACATGTCATCTACAAAACGAGTATACCACAGAAAGTATTTGCTGTGTTCACTTGAACGTAGAAATGACATCAACTCCCAATGGGCTGGTGTTAGATTGGTGTAGCTATTGGCATATGCTGTGCCCATAGCTATGCCTATCTTCTTTAGGTAGTATTCATCCCTGAAAACAAAAACATTGTTCTCTAGAATGATTTCCAGTAGACTGCAAACTAGATTCACCTTCCTTGTCATAAACGTTTTCTGAACACATAGCTGATTCCTAATGTTCTCATTGCCCCCATTGATTCTGGATAACTGTGAATAAAGATGTTATATCAAGTGTGACAAAATAATAGTCACCCACCAATGCCCTTGTCTTATTGTAGAGTACCTGTAAAAAGGTCTTGATATCCTTTAATGCGTGTTCATATGTATTCAATACTGGATGAAGACACTTCTCCACATAAATGAACAATGGTTCCATCACCCACCCCTTGGTTGAGACTATAGGTCTCATGGGTGGGTTCTTGACATCTTTATGTATCTTGGGAAGTCCATAAATAATTCGATCTAAGCTCCACCAAGGCATTACATTCATCTCTATTCAAATTATAATACGTAGAATGTGTATTGTTTTGATATATCTCCATTATTTGTTTATTACAAACAGAAATGAAAGTATTCACCATTGGGTGCATTTTGGGGGTAAAAGTGCTGGGTTTAGTAAACTTACATATTTCGCCACCTTCCCCATTAAAAATAGTCTTTAAAGTTAAAGTTCTCCCAAACAGTCTGAGATCCTGCAAAATGTCAACTAAATTAGTCTTTTGTGCTGAGATATAGGACAACCCTTTCCCCAACACTGATAGTTGGGCATCCGTCATAGGTACAGATGAGAGATTCAAGACCAAACTTTAGATTCTTGCTTCAAGTCGTTATCCTCTGTTGAGCTCCCTCCATAATCTGATGCCGTAGTGCATAGCCCTTCCTGCCATGACTCCTGGATCTTTTTTTTTTTTATTGGTAACGCATCTCTCAACTGAAATGGTTGTATCAAAGTCTCCTTTGTTCCACTTGGACCCTCAAAAAAAGGATGCACTTGTTTACTGTTCAATGCCTTCTCACTGGTTCTACTAATTATTAGATTTAAGTTCTGTGGCCTCGCTACACTATTCTGCTCCGTGCCAATACTGCTCATCATCTGCATATTCATTAGGCTTGTAGATGCATTAACTTCTTCTTCAGGCTGTGATAAACAAATAAGGGAGATATATCAAAACAATACACTTTCTACATATTATAATTTGAATAGAGATGAATGTAATGCCTTGGTGGAGCTTAGATCGATTCAGTCAATTGAAATTAGACCCGCAGATAAAGGGGGAGGGGTGATAATCATGGATAATGAATTTTACCTCACACAAATGGACACATTACTTAATGATCAGCCAACATACATGAGAATCAATAAAACAAATGTTAAAGCTATGATGGACAGAGTGTCCATTCTAGTATTCGATCTACTTACAACAGATATGATCTCGGAAGAGCTATTTAATTATTTCACTGTTGATACTCAACTGATTTCAATTATTTATGGACTTCCCAAGGTACATAAAGATGTCAAGAACTCACCCATGAGACCTATAGTCTCAAGCAAAGGGTGGGCATCCATTTATGTGGAGAAGTGTCTACATCCAGTATTGAATACATATGAACATGTATTAAAGGATACCAAGACCTTTTTACAGGTACTCTACAATAAGAGAAAGGCATTGGTGGGTGACATACAACTCACAGCAGCATTACAAAATCTCAGAGGAGAGTTTTTAGAGAGGAGGTAGGTACTCTAAGCATGAGGCTGATAGATGCTTGGAAGAGTCCTTGATGGAAAGGGGTAGTAAAGGGAAAGCATACTTCTCCCAACAGGGAAACTCTGATGCCTTAATCAGTAAGACGAATTATAAGAAACGTAGACTCCCCATATCATTTGCAAGTGATACAAATGTTTTTTGTGAAGTATTTAAGAAAAATTGGAATATATTAACAGCAGTGGATGAATTAAAAGAAGTGTTAGACGATAAACCTTCCTTCTCCTTTAAAAACAAGTGAACACTCAACCAACAGTTATGTTATAAAACACAAACACCTGCAATAGGCAGTTTATCTTTTAGATTGTAAATTTATATGTGCAGAAATTGCACAGCTTGTAGACATATATATTCCCGAATGACATTCACACATCCACAATGCTCTATTGAGATTCAAGCAAAGTGCTATGCAGATTGTAGGACTAAAAATGTTGTTTACTTCAGCTTCTGCCAGGTTTCTAAGGTTTTTATATAGGGAAAACAAATAGAATGTTGAAAGGTCATATATTAGAACACAACAGGGATATAGTGAATAGGAAAGACAACAGTGCATTGGCTAAGCATGTAGAGGCAGAAGGTATAGACCATATCTTTAAATTTTTTATACTTGAGGTCCTTGTAGAAGGGGTGAGAGGAGGAGATTTGAGAAATAGGACTGAAGCAGTGGAACAAAGATGGCTCATTAAGTTTAATACAGACAGACCATCAGGGATAAATGAAACAGTGTCACGCAAACCCTTTTCAAAGCAAGAGCACTTAAACACTGAAAAAAAATATATAAGGTTTTACATAGTATGACCTCTTTTTATATATAGTTATATTTATATATTTTTATTTATATCTTTTATTTGTTGCATTGTTGATTATGTATTTTTATACAGTTTTACATACTTGTAGGGTGCTTTTCATACAGGCAATACAACATTTATTTCTATATATGGTTTATAATGGAGGTTTTTTTATCTGAGAGGGTGTTGGGAAACTATATTAATGTGTTTGATTCATTGATTGTGCTTAATTGGAATCAAACATTCATTGGTTAAATGGATGCTTAAATGTGTTGTGATGTTTCATGAAGGATAGTCTGAAGATCGTGAAAGCGCTTCCTTTTTGTTTTATAATAAAGAGTGTACCATTTCAGCTGTGGTGGTTAGGCGCTACTTTATTTTGGTCTACTAATAGTATATGGGCTGAGAACTTCATCCTTCATTTAGTATCCCGGTTTGTTTTTTGCTGACTTTTATAATGTTGTTGGGCAACCTATACTGGATGACATGATCACTGGATGTGTGCAAGAGGATGTTGGGAGGCCTGTATGAAATGGATGGGTAGCCATGTATGACTGCTGAAATATTTGCACTCTATGGGACCGAATTGCTGATAATAGGATACAAAATTACACATACAAACATACCAGTTGACCGCAGTGAGATTAGAACCCTTCCCTAAGTACACTAGATTTAGAACTCAGTACTTAACACAAGCATCGCAACAAAAGTCTGATTTTTAAAAAGCTGATGGACAACTTATAGTGGATGACATCATCATTGCCTATTTGAGAGAAGATGCTTGGAGGTTTGTATGAAATGGATGGGTAGCCATATACAGCTGTCAAAATATTTGCCTGTGTTATGTACTCAGTTCTCTAGCTGGTTTACCTAGTCAGCTAAGGGGTTTTAATCCCTCTGTAGTCAACAGGTGTGTGTGTCTAGTCAGAAAAGCATAAGTGTGTATTCTACTGTCAACAATCCAGTTCCATGGAGTACAAATATTTTGACAGTTGTACATGATGGGAAATGGGAAATTCACCCCGGGGACCACTTCTGTGGCTCTGCTCGACAGGGGCACAGGAAAATAATTTTCTTGGGTGGTGAAAGCCAGGGTACATTCTTTGGCTAGGCTTGTATGGGCCAGAGACTTCCCATACTCTGGAACAGACTACCTATGTCAAACAGAGCACCTCATTAGCATTCTTCAAGAAAAATCTTGATGATTGGATGGGAAATGGGAAATTCACCCCGGGGATCACTTCTGTGGCTCTGCTCAACAGGGGCACAGGAAAATAATTCTCTTGGGTGGCAAAAGCCAGGGTACATTTTTTGGCTAGGCTTGTATGGGCCCTAGGGCCGATAGCCTAGTACCTACCTATGAACCTATGACCACCGATCCATTTTATATAGGCCTCCTAACATTGTCTCTCAAACATGCAATGATGATGTCATCCACTATTAATTGTCCAGCAGCATTGCAGAAGTCAGTCTTGTACTGCGGCACTTGCATTAAGTACTGAGTTCCCTAGCTTGTATACCTTGTGAGGTAGGGATTTGATTTTCACTGTTGTCAACTGGTGTGTGTGTGTGTGTGTGTGTGTGTGTGTGTGTGTGTGTGTGTGTGTGTGTGTGTGTGTGTGTGTGTGTGTGTGTGTGTGTTAGAACAGCATGTGAGACACTCCTACTACCATCTTCTTCTCACAAACATACACTGCTAATGTCATCAGGTATAAACTGTTGTCTGACACTATTAAAGCCAGACTTGTGCTTTGGTGCTTGCATGCAATCCTGCATTCTGTAGATAGTTGGGTAGGGCTTCTAGTCTCACTGCAGTCATCTGGTGTGTGTGTGTTTGTGTTCAGTTAGTTCACATTCAAGAGACCATTTTAAGAGTATGTGAGACAATCCTACTACCATCTTCCTCTCACAAATCAACACTGCTGATGTCATCAGTTATAAAGTGTTGTCTGACACTCTGAAAGCAAGACTTGTGGTTTGGTGTGTGCTTTAACTACTGTCTTCTGCATATAGTTAAGTAGAGGGATCTACTCTCACTACAGTCAGTTGGTTTATATGTGCATTCAACAATCCATATGGTGACATTTTAGAATGTCATGTGAGTCCACAGTTGTGTCAGACACTCCTTCGGACATCTTCCTGTAACATACATTGATGATGTCATCCCATATAACATACACTCTGACAAAATTAAAGTCAGATTTATGCTGTGGCAGTAACATTAAGTACTATTTTCTCAAATGTCTTGACTTAGATATTTAGAGGTTCTAATTTGACAGCAAGCAACTTGAGTGTGTATAATTTCAAATATTATTTTTCAGACAATTTTACAATGAGATGTGACTCCAAATCCATCTCAATCACTCTCGCAACATGTTCTTCTCAGAAAACAATGATGCTATCATACTGCATGAAGTGCAATATGATAATGTTAAACTCAGTCATATGTGGTGGTGCTAGTGTTACATTATATGGCAGTCATCTTCTATAACTACAAATGTGTAATGTTCATAACAGACCCAATCTACTGCTGTGTTAGTGGCTGGTGGTACATTATGGTCATTGTATGATCTTGTAAATCGCTATTCATTTTACTACCACTTTGGAGAACCTTTAACGTAGTTCCATGCATCCACCATCCTCTTTTTTCATCTGACCGCATGACATCCTTCCTGCAGAGGAGTAATGGATGTTCTCATGTCAAATATGCATACGTACATAGGTTCATAGGTTCATAGGTTGATACTGGGCTATCTGCCCGAAGGCATATATTAGCCCAGCCACTTTGTGCGGTATTCACCACCCCTTTAGTAGTTCCCTAGACCCTTGTACTAGCAGCTAGTACCCTTGGCCCCTATCTAGTAGTGCTGTTGGTGTGATCCCCGGTGTGAACTTTCTGTTACCCATCCACTCATCAAGGTTCCTCTTGAAGAGTGATAGTGAGGAGCTCTGTCTTATGTAGATCGGGACCCTGATCCATAGTAAGGGAAGTCTCTGCGAAGGGAATCTATCCCTCCAGCATGTTCTATTCATTGTTGTGTTGAGGTTTATATCCCTAGAGCATGTAGCTTGAGTAGATTTGGTTTTACTAAGATGGAGCATGTTCAACAATTCTGGGTTGGACATGGCTCTGTACGTTAGACAGAGATCGCCTCTGAGAAAACGGTATGCAACAGAGAACAGTCTTAGCTTTTTCAATCGTGCTGCATAGGGCAACTGTTTGAGGCCAGTAATCCTCTTGGTTAGGTACCTCTGTGATCTCTCCAGCTGCTGGAGATGTCTAGCCAGGTACATTCCAATTGGTGCATTGTACTCAATAATGGGTCTGATGAGGGAAGAGTAGAGGGGCACCATTACTTCCTTAGATCTTGATGCGAACCCTTTCGTGATCAGATGAGTCACATAGAAGGATTTTATAACCACTATGGCAACATGGTTATCAAAGGAAAGCTGACTATCTACTTGGGTCCCTAGATCCCTTATTTCTTCTTCAGATTTCAGGGGATTACCTCCTATGTTGTAGTTTGCGGGTACTCTGTTTTTTCCAAAGGGGATTACTACACATTTTTTTGCATTTAGCTTGAGACCATGGCTTTGACACCATGCATCAGTCTCATTTAGGCCCTTCTGGAGGATCTCCATGTCGGCCAGAGACTCTATTATAGCACCCAGTTTGCAGTTGTCCGCAAACTTAGTCAGCCACAGCCCTTCCATGCTTGCCTGTACTTCTGAGAAGTATATGCCAAACAGGAGGGGCCCCAGGACAGAGCCCTGAGACACACCACTCATTACTGTTCTGGATTCGGACATAGATTCTACTAATCTTACTTTATGGGATCTGTCTGAGAGCCAGTTTGTGATCCATCTTGTGGTGTAAGGGTTTATGCACAGGCTGGTGAGCTTATCAATAATACCTGAATAGGGAATGGTGTCAAATGCTTTAGCAATGTCAAGGTAAGCTGTGTGTACCCCCTTTCCCTTATCTATAGCCTGAGTAACTGTCTCAAAGAAATCCACCAGGTTCAGGAGGCATGATCTGCCCTTGACAAAGCTGAACTGTGTACGGTCCAGCGACTGGAGGTTCCCAATCTCTCCATTTATTAGTTCTATAATGATTTGCTCCATAGCCTTACAGATCAGACTGGTCAGGCTTATTGGTCGGTAGTTCCCAGGGTCAGTTGTGGCCCCACCCTTGTGTAGCGGGACCACCGTTGCTGTGCGCCATTCTATGGGCACATATCCTGTGGAGAGGGTGAGACTGAACAGGGTATTAAGATGCGGGGTTAATTTCTTTTGGAGCTTGCGTATGACACAGCCTGGGACACCATCTGGTCCCATGGAGGCAGTGTTTTTAGCTTTAGATAGAGCCTTGTTAACCAACTTATCAGTAATAATTGGACTTACATAATCCCCTGGAATGGTAATAGGCCCTGCAGGTGGTGAGAGGGGGGGAGAAATTTGCACTGAACCTGTCAGCCAAGATGTTGGCAATGTCAGAAGGGTCAGTGTATTTTGTTCCATTTTGTACTAGCTCAGAACAGACCTGAGCATTGCCATTTAGGTTTTTGACGTAGCCATAGAAGGCCTTATGGTTATCCTTGGCATTACTGGCAACTTTCTTTTCAAAATTAGCTTTAGTTGACTTGATGAGGGCCCTCAATTTCTTACTAATGCTGATCAGGGAAGATTTTTCCACTTGAGATTTGGCCTTTTTTTCTATGTCTCCTCCTTTTATTGTAAAGTTTGCTTATGGCCGGGCTCCATCAGACTGGTTTCTTCTTGCTTGAGGAAGGAGTCTTGGTTTTATTTGGGATAGCATGGTCCATGCAATCCTGAAGATGCATATAGAGTGCCTTGGTGTAGGATTCCGCATCCTGGATATCATTATCCTTCTGCAAGGGAATAGTGAAGCTTTCCACTTCGGATGCAAGTAGTTTGAAGTTTGCTTTGGAAAGGTTTTTGACTATGGTTTCTTTGACTGGGGGAGGTGGAGGGGTGAGGATGTCCACGGTTATCAGTTTGTGGTCGGATCTGACCAAGGAGGGAGTGATAATGGGTGTGGTACAATGGGCGCCCATATTTGTGATGATTAAATCCAATATGTTGTCCCCTCTAGTGGGGGAACATACTAGTTGTTCAAGGGCATTTGAATCATGAAGCAAAGTTATTCCATGAGCCTCTGCAAGCCATCTCCAGACCACTGCATGTGTGACTGCTAATTCTGTCATGGTGCCGTGCACATTTCATGTATAGACAGTGGCATTATGCACTGTGATCAAAACAATATACAAATACACACAAAGCCTTACTATCTTCAATCATATAGATATATGGAGTTTGTTTTAAATTGTAAAATAATAGGTAGGAATTTATGTGATGTTGTCCATTAGCTTACTAATGTCCTTTGACCCTAGGGACATTTAGCAGGTCAGTGTTGCTGTCATTGACATGTGGTATGTTGATGTGTGGATGTACATTATGCCTACAAAAGGGTATGACAATCTGTAATGTGAGGTAAGTTATTGATGGCAGCTGCTGACATGTGATTGCATGTTCCTTCCAGAACATCTGTAGTAATATGCCTCCTGAGAACCATTGACCTGGGATGATACTGTATACTCAATTGGCTTAGTAAGGCATTTCTTTTTGTATTAGAGCAGATCAACATTCTATGAAGTTCTCATTCAACCATCACAGTGACACTTGCACTATGGCACATACCTCTTCTTCTTCTTTCGGCTGCTCCCATTAGGGGTCGCCACAGTGGATTATCTGTTTCCATTTCTTCCTGTCCTCTGCATCTTGCTCTGTCACATCAACCACCTGCATGTCCTCTCTCACCTCATACATAAACCTTATCTTAGGCCTTCCTGTTTTCCTGTTACTTGGCAGCTTCATCCTTAGCATCTTTTTCCCAAGGTTTACTATTAAATAGCCGAACGCACTTCGTCCAAGCGGCCACCCCTCCGACGTGATTGCGTGAACCGAAACTGCGAATGGTGTTAACCGAAACTATGAATACTGTTCGCTATCGAAACCCATTCGGCTTTCAACATTACCGGCCGCACAACACCTCCACACCCATGCTACCATGGGTTGAACAGGGGCAAGGTTTTGCCGTTCGCACATCTGGGAGTCGGTGTAGTGATGATCGCATTTCCGGGTTCGTTCACGTCGAGTCGCACATGTCAGGGTCGACAATTCAATAGTAAACCTTTTCCCAATATACTCTGCATTCCTCCTCAGCACATGTCCAAACCAGCATAATCTTGCCTCTCTGGCTTTGTCTCCAGACCTTCCAACCTGGGCTGTCCCTCTAATATTCTTATTTGTAATCCTGTCCACCTTCGTCATACCCAGTGCACATCTTAGCATCTTTTACTCTGCCATGTCCAGCTCTGATTACTGCCTTTTTGTCACTGTCACTGTCTCCAACCCATATAACATAGGTAGTCTCACTACCCTCTTGTAAACCTTCCCTTTCACTCTTACTGGTACTCGTCTGTTCATAGGTTCATAGATTAGTACTAAGCTATCTGCTCTTGCGAGCCATTTTAAGCTTAGCCAATTATTCCTTGTGAGACTGAAACCCTGCACCTTGTGCTTGTAAGGCAAACACCTTAACCATTAGGCCACCCTCCCAACCCTGTCACAAATCACTCCTGACACTCTTCTTCACCCACTCCATCCTGCCTGTACTCTCTTCTTCACCTCTCTTCCACACTCATCATTACCCTAAACTGTTGAGCCCAAGTATTTAAACTCATCCACCTTTGCCACCTCTGTTCCCTGCATCCTCACTATTCCTCTATCCTCCCTCTCATTCACACACATATATTCTGTCTTAGTCCTGCTGACCTTCTTTCTTCTTCTCTCTAAAGCATATCTCCACCTCACATACCTACCATCATTAAATGCTCTATGACATACCTCAATATAAATTCATACTGATTACATGGGCACATAGGTCTTGGTTCATCCACATGTCATGATATATACAAAAACATTATAGGTTTTAATTCAATTGCAACCTTGTGGAATCATACTTCTCAAATGTCCAGATTGTTGCCGAATGTCCACATTTTTGCCTCAAATTTTTGGTCTGTTTCTCATAAAATTTTAGTTTTTTTGGCAAATCACTGGGATGATCTGAGGAATTAAGTTAGTAAATAATGTCATACATTTGTGTTTAGACTTCATATCCTTTAGAAAATGCATTTTAATTCATATCCTGTTATTCTAGCATCCCTCTAAGTTTATAATAACAATATTTAAAATCTGTCAGTATTTTTAGGTCTTTGTACCCCCATTATGTCAGGCTTTGTCCAGATTTCACGGGCTATGATGTTGAGAGGTAAGTGTGGAATTCATTGCATGTGCAACGCTGTTGATATTCCCAAGGATTATTGAGGTGCTGACTAGCACCATTGTGTGATTATCAACATTTTGTGCCAGGGGGAACATAATATTATGCGTGGACTTATTCATTCATAATTCTGACTGTCCTCATTTGTAAGGAAGACCAACAAGTCATCATGGACCTTATCAAAAGGACACAGTTAATCGCCAGACTGTGCACCAAACCCATGTTTGATTTAAGGCTACATATATGTCTGTTAAATCTGTTGGATGTCTTCAAGAAGGTCACCAGGGGCATACATGAGGAAAACACTATCATCCTGCATAACTTGAGCTGGTCAAACATTTGACACAAATCCACACTCAGATATTGCACAGAAACTGTCTCAAATGGACATAAACACCTATGTCATCAAGTGAATAGAGAAATTAATCGCATACACTACACATTATGTTGAAGTGTGTGAAGTCACTTCTATCTAGACTCCAGTGACCAGGTCCATACTTCAGGATTCTGTACTATGCCCTTTCTTGTTCATTATTTAAGTCTCATGCAGCAACTCAAACTTAAAACATCCGGGGTCTAACCAACTTTGTGGATGACTGCAAATTGTGGACAATCATTGAATGCAAGATTTGTATTGGTGTAACACAGACGGGATTGTTGCCAGATCCACAGAGACACAGTAGATGAGCACAAATTCATGTGGGGATTATTTCATTTATGAAAGCAATTACACAAGATAATTACAATATACGCAGCATATCCCTATGAGCAGACCAAGTGTTATGTGACCTCTGTACTCAGGAAGATGTATTGCAGAACATCCAGTAGCATGTGCCAACAGTGGTAACTAATCTGTTGTATGTAGCACAACTCCTAAGTATGTGTGGAACATCCGCATCAAAGGGTATTATAGTCCCATTGTTTCCAGCTCTCATCACACCAATAATTGAGTATAGTGCACATTTTTGCATGTACCTCCCAATACATCTTCCAGGGATGAGTTACTGAAGTATATCACTTTTCCCACAGTGAGTTCCCACACAGTTTATTGGCCATGCCTAATTATTCTTTTGGTGCATAAACATTAGGGTATGATGGTGCAGAGCTCCCTTCAAGTTATTACACGATTCATGTGTGCTACGTGTTCCTGGGATGCACACAGTAAATACATAGCTGATTGATGACATTGATGGCATGGGTTACATTTTTGAAAGTGTGGATTGTGGCACATATATGCCATGCAACCATGTAAGCTTGTCAGGATTGCTCATGATTTCAACTACAGGTTTAATAATGTCCCTCTTAACACCTCCAAAAATGTTAATTTTTGAGGAAGGTGTGCTTGATTCCCCTCAGAGATTACTGCCAAAACATGACTGTTGTAGAAGTGTGTTCTTGCAGAACCATGTATGATAACTATTAATAGAGGGAGGGGTGACACCAATTTTTGAGAGCTGATTTAGAAGTAAGGGGTGAGAGATTGTATCGAAAGCCTTTGATAAGTCTAGAAATAGGAAAGAAACAATTTTGCCTGAATCACGGACTTTGTTGATAATGTCCAAGAAAGATATCAAGGCAGTCATAGTACTATGACCTGGTCTTAAACATGTCGTGTAGGGATAGTATCTGGTTATTAAGAAAGAAGTTCAGAAGTTGTACGTGAATGCATTTCTCAAGGAGTTTGGAGATGGAGGAGAGAATGGCTATAGGACGGTAGTTGGAAACATCAGCAAAGTTGCCGCCTTTATGCAGGGGTAGAAAAATACCTTTTTCCAAATTTTTGGGACCTAGGATTCAAGGATGGATTTATTGACAAGCATACTGATAGGGTAGGCAATGGCATCAGCAGCTAGTTTTAGATATTCTGTGGGTAGGTTATCACCTGCATTAGAGCTAGGTTTGAGTTTAAGGAAGAGTTTTTTATAGCAATAGTTGGAATTGGTTTAAGTGAGTATGTAAGTGCTGGTTTGGTTGCTGTTTCATGAGAACTGAGTGAGGAGGAAGAGGAAGAAGAGTGGGTGGGATGGGATGGCCCAGATGGACTAGTATTAATAGAATTATTTGAGAACATGGTGCAGTGAGGTTGAGGAAAGTTGGTGGTAATGTTTGATCTGGTATTAATAAAATAAGAGTTAAAGAGATTGGTTATTTGTGGTGAAGTTTTATCCGGATGTGGACATGAGTTACTATTACTGCCTGGATTAAGGAGAGATGGTATGGATGTCCAGAATTTTTTAGGGTTGTGTTTATGATTGGCTTAAGTTTTAGACAGTAGTCTTTGATTGCTGGTCATGCTACAAATGTCTTGTCTTGTGATGTACATACATTGACATGCTCTCATCTGCTGTACATTATCATGTTTCACCTGTCCTCTTCCCTTGTGTTCATTCCTACAGTTCATGTGTTCCATTTTCAATATGCACATTTCCCATGAATACATATTTCTGGTGGAGTCTATGTACCCTTGCTGATCACTAGCAAAACTTTTATTCAATATGCCTAAAACAGGTTTGCACAGTACTCTGCAATGACTATACTTTCATATAATGTGTTAGAACTGTATACACTGCTTTATATTAAACCATGGTAGTCAGTTTGGCTTTCTGCACAATCCCACAGATATAGTTTGCCTATAGGTTGTTGCTGTTGTTGTGTCTTTCGGCTTTTCCCAGTTAGGGGTCGCCACAGCGGAACTCCAGTCCGCTAATGATTGGCAGTTGATTTTTACGTGCTGAGTTGTCGGCCCTAATGCACAACCTTCAACAAAGGTACGCCCATTCATGCATGTCTCCACAGTAGACGCTCTAGCTGAGAATCGAACGGGACAATGTCTTGCTGTGAGGCGACAACGCTACCGCAGCACCACCACCGCGGATCACATAGTTTGCATGTAGGTGCACATGTTTAAATGTGCACATGTTTAAATGTCTGCAGGTGTTCATGCTGCTTTACACAGTTTCCTGACTGGCAACTGCTGGAAACAAACCACTTTTGTATTTGTGTAAGAAAGATGGGTAGAGTGCATATGCAATTAGCACTGCTGCTCATCACACTGACATGTAAACTCAGTGCAGGCTTCTTTCTAAGCCAACAATGAGTTTATTGAATCCCCAGAATTATGCATTTCTTTCTTTCTTCTCTCTTTCTTATTCCCTACTAGAAACACTTTCAGTCTGCAAAATGACCCACAAATGTCGCCTTTTCTCTTTCTGAATGAAAATGACATATAAGGACATGAAATATCTTTGAAGAGTAATTTTTTTAAGAACTTTCATCTCCTGCTCTAGGAGGTCCTAAAATATAAATACAATTCAAAGTAGCATCTGTCTAGAGCTTTGGAAAGAAAGCAGACATTATAATGCACACAGTTAAGAGAAATATATGTTGACACCCAGTTTATTGGTAGTCTCAATTGTAGGCTGATGTAATTAAGCCATTGTCTTTTTCAGATAGAACTGGTTTAGTTACTGTTACTGTAAGAAAGCCAATAGCTAGAAAAGAAAAGGATGTCATAGTTTGTGGGGGACACAACTATGAAATTGAAACGTACAAACATTTGATCTGGTCTTTGCTCTGACTTGTCTTTACTTGGAAGAACTTGCCAACTTTTGCTTGTGAATATTTTTAATATTTCTCCAACTAAGATTATTCATGGATAGTATTTCTTAGTAAGAGACAGCTAGGAGGTCTAGTTTTCTATAGATTAGTCTTTTCACTACATACTCAATCCAGTGTAACTGAATGTCATTTTATTCTACCATGTGCACTTTTTACATTCTTTTTATTATTATTGTGTTATTGCTATGTATTATATGAGATGAAGACTATCATTTACAACTGGTAAATTAGCTAGACCATTTAGGCTTACTACCAGTGAAAATATTAAGGTATATGATCTCATAGTTGGCTTAATTAACAGTAGCAGATAAATGATGGTCACTGGCCTTCCAGGGTAGTGGCAGCACTACAGTACCAAGAGGAAAGCTGTAATAAACTGGAGAATTCTGCCATCCTTTTCTGGGAAGTAAGTGTGTGTGTGTGTGTGTGTGTGTGTGTGTGTGTGTGTGTGTGTGTGTGTGTGTGTGTGTGTGTGTGTGTGTGTGTGTCTGTGGGCATGCACATTTCAGTGTGTGCTGACTTTCTCAGCTCCATCTTAAAATATACAGTGGTATGGTTCTGTACATCAGTTATTTTACTAGTCATTTTAGTTTTGGAAAGTAGGCAGAAAATGAAAACTTCTAACAGCTTTGCTAAGATGTCAGTGGTGTGATTGACATAAGAGTGTAAAGCAAAATGAATCCATCTGCTCAGAAGTCAAAGATGAGATGTTGTCAACATTGTTTGCATCTTAAAGGCAAATTTGAGACATTCTGACAGGAGATGGTGGTGTGCAGGAGGCAGACAAAGGACAATTTGTTTCATCCCAGGAGGACCTCAACCTTCAATGGAATTATAGAGACTGGCACTTGAAATGAATGTATGGAACTTGCAGCAGCAGAGATAATGCAACAGGCAAACAGAATTAATGTCAACACAAGCAAGAGATAATCATCATTTGCCATAGTCACATGAGTCATAGGGATGAGGAAATCCAAACCTTGAAGTACAGATATGTACAATTTTTTTAATATACCCAGTGGGTGATTTAGATAATTATATAAGGGCCTTTTAAAAGGTTAGTATTCAGCACAAGCTGACCAGGGCAGTGGCTGAGGTTTTTAACTCCATTGCTCATGGGTAAAGCAGTGCATGGAGTTTCTAAAGTTAGTGATGCTGACTGTTTAAATTATGTGAAAGTTCAAGTATGATAGTTGCATATGTTAAACTGAGCCAAGAAATGTACAGTACAAAACATAGACAGAGTAGAAGAAATACAGATGAAAGTGTGCAATCTATATATTGCAGAAGCCATAGATGGGTGAGTTGATGTAATAACACATTTGAAATGGCTGCAGTTCTTTTGGTCAGGGAACAAGTCCTTAATAGTTTGCCTAAGGACATGAGTATTTGGTTGACAGACTGATACTTTAACACTGCTGAGTTTATGGAAAAGAAATTTGACCTCTATCTAGCTACCAGATTGCCATTGCATAGGGGAGACATACCCAGCACTGCACATGCCTTTAAGGGAACCCACTGGGGGAGCAGCCAGTAACATCACTGCAGGTAACAAAAATGTGAAATACCTGGGGTCCAAGGTTAAATGTTTCAGATATAAATCATGTTGGAGGAAATCCAGCTGGAGCACACACCTCCATCCAGGTAATGTTGCTACCTCATAGAGGGAGCTGAATCGTAGCAGTGATCCATAATTTATGGCACAGCAGAGGAAAGGTACTTGGGCTCCCTTACAAGATGATACATTATGTATCTTTTGGGAAGCCATCTACCCTGGGGAACTACTACATAAACAATGCACACAAAGAGGTGTGTATATATATATATATATATATATATATATATATATATATATATATATATATATATATATATATATTATCAGGATTTGGGAATTTATGTTGACAGTGACATAAATTTCATCCACCGTGTATCCAGTGTCATAAGAAAGTTCTTCTATGCACAGTTGAATAGATAAAGTGATTGTCTCTGGGTCTAGAGATGACATTGTCCCTCTTTTTTCATATCTCATTTGGCCAAATATTGAGTTTAATTCTCCACTTTGGCATTTGTCTGTCCTGACATAAGCAACAACTGGAATATCCACCTTACTAAAAGGATACAACTCCTAAACAATATGTCTTACATGGACCAACTCAAATCTCTGTCACTTTACTCGGTTTCAGGCTGCTTAGAGGTGACTTGTGTCTGGTGGACCTACTCAACAAATCAAATGGCATCAAAATATTTGGTCTAGGAATCTAAACCTGTTCTACAACATAAACTGAATGGTGTGGAGGGACAGTTACATCTCACACAGGATATAGCACTGCTCTGGAACAGACTTCCCATCCATGTAACATAAAGCTCATTCCCGCCCATATTCAAGTGCAACATGGATCTATGGATGGATAATAGAAAATTTACCCAGGACTGTCCCCCTGTACTATTAGTGGACAGAGACAGCTCTTAATGCTTTATACTATGCATGGATCCCTGCAAATTATCTATGGTATGATTCCAGTTATTCTCTCTAGGGGTAATATATAGTTATTCACCATGAGATGGGTAAAGCCGATCTACCACTAAATGGTATAAGTTATTTTGGGCACAAAAAGGGAAACTCTCTAGGCTTAAAATGGCCTTCAAAGACAGCTGTCCTAGTACTTACCTATGAACCTATAAGAGAACAGAGTCTCCTTAAGCTAAAGTAAGACTCAGAGTGCACTGCTGCATTTGTACAAGTAAACACTGTAAGAAATATTGCAAACAGAAAAAATATATTTTTCTACTGAGCAAAAACTAAAACAAAATATATGTCCATATATAAGAATTAACAGTACTTTTCTGTTATCGGGGCAACAGACTCAATGTGATCATTCAGCTGTAATCCATTTCCTTAATACATCTGTTAACCAGATTTGTGTGTAAGAAATTGTTCTTTTAATAATACATGTAAAACAACTAAATTTTCTGTACACATATGTGGTTAACAGAGATGTCAAGGAAGTAATTACAGCTGAATGATCATGCTGAAACTGTTGACCCAATAAATTACACAGACGAAAATGAAAAAAAAAATAGTTAGAAAACAACTTCTACAAAAATATCTCTCCAAACATCCAATTTGTATGATAATCAGTCACTGAACAGTTTGAACAGACAAGCCAATCCATTTCAATACCTGCTATACCCAATATCTTAATGAGTGTAAGGAGCTAGTGGAATGCTGTTCATATAACCTGAAAATTGCTACCTACATGTTTTTCTTTTTCTGAACTGCTTCGAAAAAAAATAACATTTGCGATTGGACTTAGGGTTTTAATTAAATGTTTCCTAACTTTGTCAAATAAAATATACAGGGATTTATATACAACGGTTGTTTCCATTGTCAAGGAATCCTTTTTAAAGCAGTAGATGACACTTTAAAAAAATGCGTACTACCTGACAGCTGCTTCTAGGATGATGACCGCATCTCTTCACCTATCTTTATGGCTCAATGACTATATGTGCACAGTATGTGCATTTGGACATTTTTATTTTGTGTGTATGGAGAAAAGGCTTCACATTATCAAGAATTTTTTTAACTATTCTTTTAGCGGGCAAACAATGTAAATGTAGTTGATGAGCTGTGAATACAGTGAGTACATTTGGAGCTGTCTAACCACGTTTAAACTGTTGCCCCGATAACAAAAAAGTACCGAATTAACTAGTTTAACCCAAAGGTTTTACCCACCAAGCAGGTACAGATCATAATTAGTTTGTGTGGTTTAAGTCACTCTGGTTTATTACTTACACTTTTTTTTAATTACAGAAAGAAGCTTATCTGGAAATATCTTATACAAGAAACACAGTAAAATGATGGAAGAAGAGAAACTGAAGAGAAATATTGGAAGATGCTTCTTGATATGTCTAGCAGTAAGAAGGTAACATACCCTCCTGTGGAAGGTGAGAAAAAAGCATTATAAAGGGGTCCCAATATAGTTCGGTCATGTGCAATAGTATACATGATGGGTGAAGGAACAGTTTATGCTGTTGTTAACCATAGCCAGGAAGGACACTGTGAGGCCATATTCTAGCAAAGGAAGATAGCTACATACCTGTACAGGGGGACTATCATGTAAGAAATCTGTCAACTGTATTTTCTATTTCAGCTATAAAAGATCAGAGTTTTTTTTTAAAGAGAACAAATACAGACCTCATAATAAAAATAGAGGATATTCCATACAAAGAGATGAATTACAAGAACACATTCTAATATGTATATTATGTGCTCTACATGGCAACACGGTTTGCCCTGTGTTGCTATAGATGCCATTTGTTCTATATATCACATGGATTAATGCTCCCTGTTTCCCACTAGTTGGACTATGCATAAAATATTCAGCAGTTAAAGCCATCTACCTTTTGTTTTCTTCAGGAAAACAATCACATTAATAAAAAGAAAATCACTTTAATAAAAGCACAAGACAAATGCGTTCAGCCAGCTGGCTGGTTTGTATAGGATTATACTGATTTCAGATGAGGTCTCTTTGTCCTTCTTAACCTTGAGTAGATGCATTAGCAGCTGTCTCAGAACTCCTGGTGACTTATTTATTTTCAAACAGCAGCAGCATCAACTCAGAATGATGGACAACTACTGGCTTTATGTAAACTCAGCAGCAAAAGTAATCTTACTTCTATAATTTCAAAGAGAGACAAAAATAAGCATTCAGCATTCAGAGCCAAGAGGTGCATATATTTCATCTGATGAGTCATACTTAGCTTCATCACTTTTTGTTTTACTTTTACATTTTTTCTTTTTCTTTTTTTCTTGCTTTCACACAAATCTCAAAGGTGAGAAAATATTTAAATCTAATATTTATTTTTCAGGAAATAGTTTTCCAAAACTGTTTACAGCATGGTAAATGCTTTTAAAATATACTGATAGCTTGCAAAGAAGCCATATACATGCCTGCACATACGTTTAAATGTTTTAAAATCTGATCAACATTCTATTTTATATATTTATGGACTAGCTTAGAGTGCATCCAAAAATGTGTCAGACATCAGCTTTGTCCCTTTGTGAAGTCCATCCTACCCATAATATACACAGTGAACAGGGTATGGTAAAGCATAATGATTGGTTAGTGAATGAATCTAGATAGTTGAATTGATGAAAAAGAAAGCTGCTATGCCTACAGCATAAGTAAACCTGCTTTTGGAAGTGTAGGAGTTGTTGTATAGGAAGAAAAGTGTGCATAATAATACAATGGGGATGAAATACTTAAAATATGAATATTTTTGGGCAGTTTCTACTCGGGAAATAGAACAAGAAGCTACATAGAAAAAGGTTGTGTGGTGAACATAATACAGAGTGTTGGAGAAAAGGAAATGAAATCAAGGGTGCAACAAACAGTCAGGGAGACTTTTAAAGGACAGAAGTGTCTTTTGAAACGTGTCCCTATTTGAACCCACAAAAGAGTAAAATGTCGAACGGCTAAAAAGCAGAATATTCAGTTACTTGCAATCAGTATTGTGGGGGGCACAGCCCCCCACACCCCCAAGTATTTAAATATACCAACTTTGAGATCGCACTACAGTGAGGAAAGGGCAAATTTTCCAGTCTTTACTGTACCGCGATCTCAGAAAACTGATCTCGAGTAGCTGAAAATTCGGCTTTTCAGCTGTTCGACATTTTATACTTTTGTGGTTCTAATAGGGACCCTTCTGAAACATGTGATATGTGCTGAATTGGTAGACAGATTAATAATAGGGAATACATAAAATATTTTACTTAAATTTGCATACAAGAGATGAGATGTAGGATGCATGCTACTATATATGTTGGTATAGCAGATACAGGCTGAGGGAATGTAGGGTGACAACTAATGAAATGGTGATGGCTTAAAATGCAATGGTAATATACAACTATTAATGTTAGGGAGGAGATATCAATACTGTTTTTACACAAGGCAGACTAGACAGCTGCTTAAGTACAGCATCATTATGGTTCTAAACATTTACAATTAAAGTCTTTCCCTGGGATTCAATAATGTCTGTGTAGGCTTCTCGTAAAGCAAGCCTACACAGAGTTTACATGTTTGTGAGGTGAGCAGTAGTGCTTAATGAATATTCAAGCCATTCATGCTGCAGTTCATCTTAAAATGTAAGCAAGAAGGGTTTCCTAGTGGCCAGGAAACTATGTAAAGCATCACAGATAGTGAACTTAGTTACAGCATAGCAAACTGGGTTAGCAGGATTGCATGGAATGCCACAAGGACCACCAGGGCTTTTCAGATATTAATGTATTATGTTACAGGGATAGGACAGGACAATGTATGTGTACAATCCAGCATACTGGGTAAGCGGGATTACGTGGAATGCCACAAGGACCCCTAGGGTTTTTCATATATTAATGTATGTGCTGCAGATACAGAACGGGGCAGTGTATATAGTGCTGATTATTGTGGAATCCCATTCCAGTCTGTAGAAGTTGTGTTAATGACCTGTTAGGGTAAATGGACTGCCTTTTATAAAAAACAGTCATGGGAAGTGTGTTTATTGAATAGTGACACACAGATGAAGTCTAGGGATGAACAACAGGAAGGAGAACAGGTGAAACTTTATAATGTACCACACTTGAGGAAATGTAAAAGGAAGACAGTCACAGTAGGAACACTAATCACATCTCCATATGGCTCAGTATGGACTGCACAGTGACAAAATGTATATGATGTGACTGTCACACAAGGTGACATAAACAGATTAGGATGTCTGTGTGATATAAGCATCCAGACATGAACAATGGAGTGGATATGTATCATGGATGTTAAATACAATTGGGGTTGGGTGCATGTTGTGAAGATGTGCAAACTGACTTCTCTAAGTATGCCTGTATTGTCAGCAGAGGCTTCCAACATGATGGACACAGATATGGGCTCATGGCAAACAGTAAAAGCATCATGCACAATCACGGACAATATCAGAATAAAACCACCAGTAATACCCATGTATTGACACAACATATGTGTTTATGACTGAGCATAGATGGTTCTGCAACAACACACTTGTACAACTATTACAACATGCACACTCTCCACTAACATATGCAGGTAGTGTAAGGAGACACACTTGTCATTATGATCACTACAGGCTAGTTGGCTGGTGTGCATGGCAGAGATATATATGGCACAATCCACACTGTCACAAATGTAAACCATCCCATCAATGTCATTAAACAGCTATGTATGTCATGAGTGCATCACCAAAACAGATATCACACATGCATGTGGTGTTAGACCTTGATAGGGTTTTTATCCATCAGACAGTACTGTTTATCCAACAAAACTAATACGTAGGTATGCACAAATAAATGTGTGACAGCTCACAGTAATAAAGGTGGTACACTTCAGTTACACATGATTGGAAGATGTGTATGGAGGGACATGAGGAAGGGTGCATTGTACTCAGGTATTGGTGTGGTGAAGACTGTAAACTATGAAGGTATTGTGGCCTGTCATGTGGATGCCCTGCACATACTCAGTAGCTGTGCTACATACAAGGGGGAACTCACCACACTGGACACATGCTGGCAGACATTCCACCTACCATATATCCCAGCACACAGGCCACATAACAACTGGTCTGCTGATAGAGTGTGAAGTCTATGTGATCCTTGGTTTGTGCATTTGTTTGCATAATGAAACAAATCCTGCATGTTTTTTTTTCATCTCATGTGTTGTCATGGCTGTGGCAGCAATCTTTGATGTGTGTTGATGCTGTCTGTATTACACCAATATCACAGTTGGAGTCAATGATTGTCCACAATATGTAGTCCTCCATACAACTGTTAGGGCACAGGATATGTATGTCATTCTTGATGTCTGTGATTTCAATGATTGAAAGGAAAGGGCCTAGCAGACAGCTCTGATGTACACATTTGATCAGTGGACATGCGATATAGGTCACTTAACCATTTCTACATATTTAGATGCCATGTATGTGATCCACTGTTCTACCCAGTTGGTGATATAGGTGTTGATGGCCACATCTGTTATTGTGGAGTGAATACCTCAGTGTGGATTCCTGTCAGCTGCCTTGACCTTTTCAAGTTCTACACGATGCTGCTCTTAGAGGACATCTGACAGATGTAACAGACATAGATGTAGCAAAAATTCACACATGTCTGCTGCACATAGCCAGGTTATTACTAGTATCCATTTAGGAAAGGTCCATGATGACATGTTGGTCTACCTCACAGATCAGGAGAGTCAGGATGTGTCTATACATGCATGCACCAGGTGCTGCCCTCAGCCCACTCAGATGGATGCATGTCAATGTACACCCTTCTACTGGAACATAGTCCATCTGGAGGGTGTGTCAGTGTCAGATAGGAGTATCTTCTTAGTCACACTATAGGCAATCTGTGATGTTGTCACAGCTCATTTTTTCTGTGTGATAGGCCTGCATGAAGGTACCACAGTGTATACAGCCTATCTTGATCTGTCCTAGACTTTGGACACAATCCCCCTACTCAGGTATCATTGACAAACTCTACCACTTATGTCACTAGATGATTAATCAATGTTCTCACCAACATGCCACATACTGTGAAAGTTGGTGAATCAACCTCTACCATTGCAGCTGTCACCATTGGTATAACCCAAGGATCTGTGCTGGACCCAGTACTGTTTAGAATCTATTTCTCAACAGTCCAGGCTACAAAATATGACCTGTAGCTTACCAAGTTTGCCGATTCATGCATATTGCTTGCAATCATTGAGTTCACCAATGATGTGACTATAGTACAAGAGGGGCTAACATACACAAATGACTAGTGCCAAAGCCACACTGTCTACTAATAAATATAGAATGTGTCAAGATTTGTGCCTTATGCAAAGTGGAATGTCTTGGTAAATACACCATTGACAATACTCCTCCTTATGCTGAAACCAGTGGTGCAAGAATTGAGAATGCATGTAAGTAGCAATCTAAACTTTGAACAAGTGTCCACAGTGGTATGGAAAGGCTACGTCATGCATCTCAGAAGTCAGGCCATTGTATCCAGATCTGAGGAGGATATAACAGCACTATACTCAAACCTCACCTGAGCACTAATACAGTATAGTGCTTCCTTTTGCATGTGCTTCACCAGATGCCTGCAGCAGCTGGACAGGCCACAGGCATTATACACCAAGAAAATACAGGTTCTACAAACCATGCCATGACATACGTTGGTATACTGAAAGTCCTGTTCTTGAAATCCATATTGGAAAGGATGAGTTGACTTGTGCCTGGAATACAGGTCAGCTCTGATCCTGCCCTAATGTGTATACTGCTCATCTGCAAATTATTTTTATTTTATTTTTATTTATTTTTTATTTTGTTTGACGGCTAGTGATGTTCTATTTTTAGTGGATTGGGAGAAAAACTCCATTAAAAAAAAAGCATGTTTTAAAAATACATGTAAAAAAAATTATAGAAATACATAAAAAACACTTGGCAATATAGCAAAAGAGCAAAAATGAAAGAGATTTATTTAACAAATAATCTATACTAAATAAATAATAAATAATATGTAATTGTAATACAAATTAAAAAAAAAAATTTTTTTTTTTTTTTTTTTTTTTTTTGTAGTAACAGAAATTAGCAGTCTGTTGAGAGGGAAATGGTAAAAGCAATGTCCCACATACTGTGTAAAATGCTCTCTCTACTGTCAAGCAAGTGCGCAAACATACACATCCAGTTAGCTGCAATGAGAATAGAACTCCTACCTTTTTAAGTACACAGTACTTTATGCAAGTTCCATGGCAAAAGTCTGACTTTTGTGTAGCTGCAGGTCAACTTATAGTGGATGAGATCAGCAGTGTATGTTGGAGAGAAGTAGTCGGAAGGCCTGCATGAAATGGATGTGTAGGCATGTGCAAGCATCAAAACACTATCAGTCCATGGGATTGAAGTTGTAACTGTAGGATACATACGTGTGCTCTTCTAACCAGACACATCCATGCCCAATTGACTGTAAAACGTCTGTTACATCTGTCAGATGTCCTCTAATGAAAACAAAACCCCTACCTATCTAAGTATACAGACTACAGAACACAGCGCATTACACACGTCTGACATTTGTAAGACCGCAAGTGAACGTATAGTAGATGATATGAACAGGCCATGTGGGAGACAAAATGTTGGGAGACCTGTATAGGCTCATAGCTTCATATGTACATAGGAAGCTACTAGCCTAATGGCCCTATGGTGTTTAGAAGCCAAGCTGTGTAAAAACACAAGTACCCTTATTGACCAGAGTTGGATGGTCATTGTAAGCAGAATGATTGTGTGAGCAGCACCAACCTGCCCTGTCCATGAGGGACATAGGTGTCACCCCAGAGATGACTTTACAATCACCCAACCAGTAGTCAAGGTTGTGCTTAAACAGGGTCAATAAGGAGCACTGATTCACAGGTAATGAGCGTCTATTACAGAGGAGTGTGAGTTTGAGGATATATCTGCCTCCCCAGCATGTTCTGTTTATGTCACAGGCTAGGTTGAGAACCCTGGGCCAAGTTATTCTTGTCTCATTTGCTTTGCAGTTGTCCAGCATTTTCAGTAGGGCAGGTTCTGAGGCTACTCAAGGCTCTGGAGTCTCCCAGGCACAACCCTGTGTTTTCTCCAATTGCTGCAGGTGTCTGGTGAGATACAGACAGAAAGGAGCATTGTACTCGATTGAGTGGTCTGATAAGGGTAGAGTATAGCAGATGTATGACCCCCCCGGTCTTGGATGTGATGTCAATATGTATGATGTGTGCAATACAGAGTGTGTGTGTCACCACTATGGACACATAGTGATGAAAGTGTAGATTGCTATCAACATGTGTTCCCAAGTCTCACAATACTGTGCTTGAGCTTAGAGGGGTGCTATGTATATTATAATTAGGAAGGCACTTCATTGCCAAAGTAGACAATGAGCCATTGTATACTTTAAGGTTCATTCCATGAGTTTGGTACCAATCATTTGTGTGTGGCAGCTCCTTCCATAATATGTTACCATTATTGGGGACTCTATATTAGTGCATCCAGTTACCTGTCATCTGCAAACTTGGTAAATCACAGGCCACCTACCTTTGCCTGTGCTTCAGAGAAGTAATTTGCAAACAGTTGATGGCCCAGCACAGATCCTTGTGGTATTCTAATGGTAACTGGTGACTGGTGGAGGTGCAGACCCCAGCATTGAGAGTATGTGTTATGTCAGTGAGCTAGTTGCCTATACCTTTACTATTGTATGTCTTAATTCACACATGGAAGATCTTCACTAGGGCACATGAATGCAGGATAGTGTCAAAGGCCTTAGATAAGTCAACATAGGTAGTATGTCCTGTTATCCCTCATCTAGGTCTGTGGGGTCAGTATCCAAGAAGCCCACAAGGTTCAGTAAGCCAGCTGTATCCTTGACAAAAACAAAATGAGTAGGGTCAAGTGTGTTGATGGTCCCCTATGTCCCTGTGGATATGGTCCATGCTGATTCCTTCCCTAGCCTTGCAGATAAGCATTTTTTGGAATATGGGTCAATAACACTTTGACTCAACCACACCCCTTTTTCTATTAAACAAACAATCCCTAACCTCACACAACCAAGCTTCTTTCTCAACCAATCATTAACCCCAACTCTAATCTATTACACCCTACTTCCTGCTGTCTATACTTACTCTTGCTATACACATTATTCACATAACTTACCACGACATAACTTCCACAACTACCCCTTCCTCTCCAACCCCCTTACATTTTATACCTGACAAACAAATACCTCCAACCTTTTTCGCATTCTAAACCTACACTTCACACTCGGACTGCATCTCCTATACTTTCCTACTCATTACAAACTACACCATGTTTCTCTTATACCTAACCACACCTCTACTTATCCTTCTTTTTCACACTCTTAACTTCATACAATACTAAACTCTCTTACCTGAAATCCTCTCCTACTCTTGCCTTTACACCTAGTGATAATGATCCCATCCATTCTTACACTACCTCCTCTTCTCTTTATAACATTTTACACATTTACCTCCTGAAAATCAAAATATTACATTATGCTTCTCTCTCTCTCCTGCAGACCAAAGCTAAAATACTTCACCTGGTCCCCCTACCATCCACAACTTTCCTCAATTATAAGAACTCTCCTCCTAGCTGGAGACATTCACCTAACTTGGGTCCCTCTACCTTTTCACTTAATCCCAACCACCTTCCACTCCAATCTATCACCCTCTCACTTCCAACCTTCTCAACCTCCCAACCTCCTAAAACTTATCCATCTTCTCAATGGACATTCAAAGCCTTCTCAATAAAGTCACCAAACTCCACTCATGGATTGCCTGGACCTACCCACATATCCTAACCCTAACTAAAACCTGGCTAAAACCTCCACATCTCAATCAATGAAATCTTACGTCCTGGATATAACATATACCAGTCAGACAGAATCCCAAAAAATGGGGGAGGTGTTGCCATCCTCTACATTGAGCAACTTAACCTCTCCCCCTACCCATTCCTATACCCCACTTTTATACTGCAGAGGTATGAATTCTAACCTGTCACCTAAACATCCACAAAACATTTCCCATAGCTTCCCTGTACATCCCTCCCCCAGCAATAACATTCCCAACCCTGAGCAAATACTGTCATGGATGTCAAACATTATATCCTATGGAACTGTCACCCTTGGGAAAATTATTACAGACTGGACAAAACTAATGTCTGACTCCCCTAATCACAGCATTAATCTTCATGGTTTCAGCCAACTTATTTCATTCCCCACATTCATAAATAAAAACACTAATACCAGCTCAATCCTAGATTGGATCCTGACAACCAAACCTAACCTCTACTACAACCCCTGTACCCTACACGACACATTGAGTGACCATCTTCCCATCCACATCCAAAGACACCTCCTCCAACCATTCAAGTCACACCTTTACAGAGAATTCCAAAAACTCTCAAGATTTAATGCTGAAGCGTTTAAAACTAGGCTATCATCCATTGACTGGTCCTGTCTCTATCATCTTCCCCTCAATGAAGCAGTACAAAAATTCAACCAGATATTCCTTGACATTCTCAATTCTCTAGCACCAGTAAGGAAAATTAGGGAAAAAAACAACTACACCCACTAGATCGAGATAGTGTATAGAAATCCTGGCTTAAAACGAAATCATTATCACTTCTCCAACATTACAAAGAACTTAGCAACCTAACCAAAAATCACATAAATAGAGGCAAGAAACAATTCTACAGCACAGCCCAATCCTGCCAATACATTAATCCAAAAAAATTCTGGAACACCATCAATAAAATGCTTCACCCAGGAAACCCTACTATTCCTTACTCCTATCCAAATAACACACCGCAGAAAACGCCACCCTTCTTAACAATTACTTTATACACTCCATCCGCAAACTTACTCAAGCAGATCACAACTCCATTCCATCAGCTTCTCCTACTCCAACCAATAAAACCCCTTCTCACTGAAACCAGTATCCTCTGCTTACATCAAATCATTCCTGCTCAAACTTAAGCCTTGTTCCCCTCTACTGATATCCTACCTCCCCTCTTCCTCAAGATTGCTACTGATACTATTGCATGCCCTATCTCTCTACTAATAAACAGAGCTATTCAAGAAACCACAGTCCCCAACCTATGGAAATCCTTCTATACAATACCATTACATAAAGGTGGGAATTCCACTGACCCCCTCTAATTTTAGAGCCACAGCTATTCTTTCCCCAGTCTCTAAAATCCTCAAAAAATGGATTCATACCCAACTTCTTAAACTACTAATCCATGAAAATCTTTTAACGTCTTCCCAGCATGGGTTTAGGCCAAACCACAGTAACGGTACTGCCCTACTATCTTTTACTCAGATTGTAGCTGAGGCTAGAGCCAATAACCAACTTGTATCCTGTCTATTCCTTGATCTCTCCAAAGCCTTTGATACAGTATCTCACTCCAAACTATTAACTAAATTATCTGAGCTCAACCTCTCTTCTTCCACTCTTAAATGGTTTTCCAGTTACCTCACCAATAGGCTACAATCCATGAGATGGCACACTTCCTGCTCCCCTTTCCTACCTATTAAATCTGGAGTCCCCAGGACTTTATCCTGGGGCCCCTCCTATTCAACATCTTTACAAACAACCTCCATACAATTTGCAGCCACTCTTCTCTTACACAATATGCAGATGACTTTACACTTATCTCCTTCTCAGACAACATCTTTCACCTCCACATACGTATCCAAAACTCCTTCCAGTCCATTGAAAGATGGTTTTCTGAAAATCAGTTTATCTTAAATCCAAAAAAGACAAAACTCTTTCTCTTCCTCCCTTGAACTCTTTCCCATAACAAATACACCTTTACCATCACACCCCTCAACAACACTACCATTAAAGAAGAACCTCACACTAAGCTACTAGGCAAGATAATTGACAATCAATTAAAATTTGTTCACATTCAACAGAGTAAAAAAAAACACATCAAAAGCTAGTATTACTTTACATAAATAACGGTCCCTGGCAGCTATGGAAAAAACAGAACAGAATACCATTATGAATACCTGTCTTGGCTATATTCAGCTTTTAAGTCTTACAAGTACTCTCTCTGTAGTTGATACTTACACAGGTCTGGGATGTCTGCAGTCCTCAACTCCCCAAACCAATGATTGAGGGTATCCCTCTTCCTCCTCCAGAGGTCATTGTAGTGATGTCCGGATTGTTCACCAGTGCAGGGCATACCTGTGGCACTAGTTACAGCTCGGTCAAAACTATCCCAAGCATCTGACTTATACTGGGAGCCAGAATAGTCCCCCTGCAGAAGCCTGGCACTATGGTTCTTAACTAGGAGTCCAGTAAAAATAATGGACTCCTGGATACCCCATCTCTGTGCCCTAAACATGACATATTCCCCACAAATGCCTGCCATGTCTGCCAAAGACCTAGAGCAATGGAGAATGATGCTTTCCTGACAATTCCAGTCATCAAGTTTACTGAGAGTGCGCACATTGTTTGAAACTGTTGCACTCCACTTACCATCACTCAAACTAGTGCTCAGCAGTGCACATCGATGCAGTAGTAAGCAGAGCACAACAATAGTAAGCAAAACAAATTCAAGGTTATTGGATGTACAGGCAGTCATGTTATGTGTGCCAGAGAAATGTGAATGCCGTGGCAGTCCAGATAGCAGAAATATACTTACAGGAATATAGTACACAATATACCCACAGTCATACATTTAAGAATAAATGTGATAATACATAGATAAATAAATACATAGCTGACACAATGCTAGTGCCTCAGCCCTCATATACATATAATTAATATCAGTTGCACCATGTCAAGTGTTATAAGTAAGAGTGACGACAATGAGAAATGGAACAGCAGTTAAACTGCATGGAATATGCTCTATTTGAACCCAGAACCATGTGTATGGCAGTCCTACACCTACGCGTGGTGCCACAAAAAGGGTGAGAAAACACTTCTCTATGTATGTCACAACAGTAAAACAAAGGTTGCACATCCTGTACTAGAACCCAGAACCATTTATACACTAGCCCTACACTTACAAATCCTGCCACAGTACTAGTTACATAACATTCCCTATTTTACTAATCATTCTTAAGGTCTTGCTGTCAACCACCACACAACATCACTTAGTGAGTTTGCCATTGCCTAATAATATTAATTGAATGCATCCAGTTTCTGTCTAGGTCCTGTCTGGCCAGTTGTTCAGTTTATGCTAAGCGGTGCATCATGCAGTGCCCCCCCCCCAAAAAAAAAGAGACTAAAAGGGAGAGGTAGTTGAAATGAAGAAAAGTGATCTATGACATACACACTAGAAAATGTTAGCACACATGAGATATTTCTACATGGGTCTGGATTAGAACTGTCACTCCAATGCACCTTCAAAAGACAGGATGGGTGCTTTATCCCTCTTTGCCACACAAACAACTTTGCAGCAATATGTACACAACCAACTGCAACAGCATCTACAGAGATATATACAGATTAGAACGACTGAAGTAGTAGTCATTATGTAGTCTTAGTACTTACTCTTGATACATACGAAGACCCTACCTGCCCGGGATTGAAACCTATTAATGGTAATAGTACTGGTGATTTTTATGCAGTATTTGTAGTGCCTTTATGCTTTATTAGAGCTTACACTTGTAAAACACACTGATCCAACCTACCCTGTTTTTTTTAAATAATTACCAGACACTATAATACTACCTGCGACTAAAGCAAAGCAAGTATTAGCATTTTGTTTCTGCATGAAGCTGTAATTGTGATATACTGACTAAAAAACTATGGTAGATGAAAGGTCATTACACTAGCGTGCTAAAGTGTGACATTACAACGCACTGTGATATAGACTCACCCATGTGATAAACTATTATAGTTACAGTCTCGGTCACCCTTAGGCAGCTTTAGATACTAGCTACTGTGTTTATTTTAAATGTATCCTTGAAGTTATTTCTGCACTAAATGTCTTGACTTGTGTTCACATGACAAATGTGTATTTTATCTGTGTTTTACGCACTGTTGAATAGCCTATATTTTTCTGTTTAACACTCCCCTTTACAACTACCTCTCTCTCCATATCTCTCCAGCAATCCATCCTGCTCGCCTAAAACAATTGCCTAGTGACTGTGCCCTGCTGAACAGCTAAGAACTGATCACACAGATAGACTTGTATCTATCTGCTTCACCCCCAACAAGAAAAGTCCCAATCTACTCCCTGAGCAGTACACTTTCAAGGAGCTGAGAAAGTATGTTAATTGATGTTTACCTCACATAATGTATTGTAACTTTGCCTAATTTCTTGCTAGGTGGTTAGAGCACGCTCCCTGCCAAGACTCCCAGCAGCCATTTCCCTTTTCACTCTGCACCCCCAATATCCTCCCTTATCTAAACCTTGTAAATGTATAGAATCCTTAGTTTAACCCCCAGAAGCTAGTATCTGAACCATATAATCTACAAACTTACTGCATTAAGTAAAGTATTACATTTCAACCCAAACAGGCTGTTAGTAAGGTGTTAGCCACTTAGATACTTTGGTAACACAGTGTCCCTCCCCTGTGCCCCCTCACCTGAGCTCTGCTCTCTGTTTCACTGATGGTTTTCTGCTCTGCTGGCTAAGTCTTCTTTGCTCCAACCTGCTCCATTTGCCCTGTGGGCTCACTCTGCTCCCCTACCCTTCCCCACATTCCCACCCACCCCCACTACTCCTGCCTTTATTCCCACCTCTGTTCTCCACCCCATTATCTCTCACCCAATCCCACACTCTTCTCCTCATCAACCACTCCCACTCCCATCCTCCACCAATTAATCAACCTCACCCCAACCTTATACATTATACCCCCTACACGTTTCCACACCCCCTCACTCCTTCTCTCACACTTATCCACTGACACCAAACTACCTTTTCCCACCTCCTCAATTTACCATGTCTCTGCACTTTCTGTCACCCTTCCCTGCCACTCAGTCTTCTTACTTCTTCTAATCACTCTGATCCATGCTACCTCTTATCCCATCTCCAAACTCCCCCTTCATTCCTACCCCCACCTCCTCAACCAACTCCCTTCCTGTCACTACAACCTCCCACCTTCACACCATATCCTCCTCTCGTTTTCAACCAAATCCACTCCAGTACTACAAACGTAAGATCACATCCTCCTCATTGAAGCACAACACACCTAAAGCAATATTGTTTTCCCCACATAACTCAAGTAGCAAACCCAAGCTCCTGCTCACATCTTCCTTTGCCAACTTCTTCTTATCAAGAGACATACACCCTAACCCCGGACCAAAGACTAGGACCAACCACACTCCTCCAATCACTACCCATACCACCAAACCTAAATATCTCAAACTACTTACCATTAACACCCAGAGTTTGAGAAATAAAATATCCCACTTCCAGGCTTGGCTAAACCATACTCTACCAGATATAGTTGCAGTCTCTGAGACCTGGCTAAACCCCCACATTCCTGACTCTGAAATCCTACCCTCTGGGTTCCAAGCTCTCAGACAAGACTGCCAAAATAAGAAAGGAGGAAGAGTATCCTTAATTTACTTTAGTCTACTCTCCATCACTCCCTACCCAAACCCCATTCCTCAGTTGAATAACACTGAACTAGTCATAGGAATACTCAAAATGAATGACCATAAAAACATTTGTGTTATGGCCCTCTACATTCCCCCTGGAAACAAAAGCAATACACTTGAAGAAATATTTCTATGGGCCACAACCAATATTACACTTGAGACATACATTTTAGGGGATGTGAACATGGACTGGAACAAAATCAATTCCAAAACTCCCTCCATTTCTATTAATCTATTTAACTTCACACAACTTATATGTGACATCACCAGACCCAACATAAAGAATCCTCCAGGGACCACTCTTGACTGGATGCTTGCCTCCCACCCAAATAAAATCTCGCACTCAGGCACCTTACCAAACTCCATGAATGACCATTTGCCAGCCTTCATCCATAGAGAAACCTCCACTCCTCACCTTCACCAATACATCCATACTTGAAACCTCACTAACTTTAACCCCACAACGTTTTCCTACTCCCTCAAACTGACAAACTGGGACAACCTAAAAGCTCTTCCTCTAGATAATGCTCTAGACTTCTTTAATTCTACCTTCTTAAATACCCTGAACTCCCAAGCCCCAACTAGAAGAAAAGGTATAAAACCCAACTCTTATGCAACAAAGAGACAAGGCCTGGAAACTTTATCACCACAATAAAGACCCTGACTTCCTTCTGAAATATAAGCAACTCCACAACCTAGCCAAAAAAAATTTATAAAAGACAAAAAATCCTACTATACCAAACTCCAGGCTAACCATTCCAAAAACCCCAAACAATTTTGGAACTCCATCAACTCTCTTCTAAACCCAGGTACCAAACAAAAGCCTTGCCCAGACACCAGCAAAACAGATCTAGAAATAGTTACTCTATTCAACTCCTTCTTTACAAACTCTATAGCAGAACTCACCAAGACCTTCCGAAATAACGACCCCTCCACCACTCTCAAAGCCACCTCCCTAACCTCTACTAAACCTCCCATCCCCAGCAATCCCCCTTCATTTCAACTCAAACCCATATCCACTGCTTACATAAAAAAACTTCTCTCCAAACTCAAGCCATGTTCCAACGCCCCTGAATATATCCCCCCACTATTCCCAAAACTTGCAGCTGATGGTGTCACAGTCCCTATCAGCATTCTCATTAATAGATCCATTCAAGAATCATATGTACCCAAACTATGGTGCTCTGTCTTTATCCTACCCCTGCACAAAGGAGGCAAAAATAACAACTTCTCAAACTTCTGACCTATAGCATTCTCTCCCCTATCTCAAAAATTCTTGAAAAATGCATCCACCTCCAGTTCATGCCTTTCCTTACCAATAATAAACTGTTCACCCCTACTCAGAACGGTTTCTGCCCTGGCCACAGTACTATAACTGCTCTTCTCTCTTACCTAGACATAGTAAACCACACCCGAGACATTCGAGAAATTGTATCTATAGTCCTTGATCTCTCCAAAGCATTTGACACAGTCTCCCACTCCCACCTCCTTAAACACCTTTCTAACCTTAATCTATCTCAAAACACCCCAACCTGGTTCAGTAGCTATCTCACTGACAGATTTCAAGCTGTCAAGTGGCAAACTGGCACCTCAACCTTCCTTCCCACCCCAACTGGGGTTCTTCAAGGATCCATACTTGGTCCAAAGCTCTTTAATATATTCATTAATGATTTCCATGCTGCCATCCCAAACACTAAGATAGTGCAATACGCAGATGACTCAACCCTAGTCTGCTCCACTTCTAACCTACCAGAGCTCCAAACACTAACTCAAATTGCCTTCTCAACTATAGAGAACTGGATGCTTCAAAATCACCTCTCCCTAAATGCCAACAAATCTAAGATATTACTTTTCACTCCCTCTAAATCCCTCACTATCAACAAAAACTCTTTCAAAATAGTTAGCCATACCAACTCATCCATAGAAGTTGTTTCATCTGCTAAACTTCTTGTGGTTACTATTGATGAACACCTAAAATTCGATACTCATATTCAGCTAAATATTAAGAAAACACATCAAAAACTTGGTATGTTGTACAGAAACTCCCACTTTCTCTCACCATCTACAAGACAAACACTCGCCACTACCTACTTACTACCATCACTACTGTATGGTGTTCCTCTTCTAACTAACCAATCTTCCTCTATCACTTTCAAACTTGAAATCTGTTACAACAAAATCTCTAAATTTGCCACTGAATCTAAATACACCTCCCACCACTGTTTATTTCTCCACCAGCTTCAGTGGCTAGAACTTCCCAACTTCCTTATCTACCTCCAACTCACTTCAGCCCACAAACTAATTTTTAAACCCACCAGTTGTCCAGCTCTAACTAACATCTTACCAACATACACCCCTCACAGAACTCTAAGATCTGCCCACCAAAATCTACTTTCTGTATACAAACCAAACCATCCCACCTGCCAACTTCTCCTATTATTTTCCCTAGAAAAAAATGGAACTCTCCCTCCCACTCTAAGAACCTCAGAAAACCTTGAACACTTCAAAACTCAGCTTCATTCCCACTTCACCCAAAATTGGAACTGCAATTGCACTCAACCCACCTAGCCCACTAAGCCCCTACCACAAGTTAATCTACCCCATACTGACTACCTAAAATGGTAGCCTCATTTTTAATATAACATTACTTAGATTCTTTATCTTAAATGTATATATTGTAAATAGCTTTCCAACTGTCCTCCTTCCCCTTCTGGGTAAGATTCGCTCTATTGGCAATTCTTAAACTTTGCTGCTATTAACTAAATCATCCTCACTTCTCATCCTGAATGAGGATGTATACACTTCTTATCCTGAATGGTGATGTATACACTCCACCTTCTCTAGTTCTTTTCTATCTGTCTCATCTTGATACTTTTTAAATAATGTACTTTCCACCTACATTCACCTCTCTATCCAAATTTGTGTTTAAAAAAGTCATTCTTTAACTACATTCTGATGAATAACTACAGTCAACTTTTATTTTACAACCTTACTGTCATCATCTACCTCTCAGTGCAACTAATCGTGTGTCTCAACTTGTCCCAATCTTAATACAATTGTATGTATGAATATAACTTACAAGTGTATGCATGCAATACATGTTACCATTTTCTGACTGTACCCTAATATGTTTTACTATGTAATATAACTTTTTGCTTATTGTCACTGTGTATTATAGATATGTAATAATACTTTATTTGCTTATTGCTACTGTGTTTTTGGAGCTTTTCTCCCCGGGTCTCTACTGAAAACAGGCTCCCTCAGGCCAGTGGACCTCCCCAGTCATCAAACTGGAAATAAATAAATAAATAAATAAATATCAAACCATACTAGTATTATTTGTACATGTATTACTTTTGAACATAGTGCAACTAGTGATCACACAACCTGTCATGACTATTTCTTGCAAATATGCAGCTTTGTCTGATATTTCTGTGTTTGTTGGCCATTCTTCATTTATCTGAGCAGTAATCTGAGACATGCAGTGCGTAAACCATTCTATATCACTGGCCTTAAAATGTGTGAGGATATTCAGTGGAAATAATATTATATGCAGTTGACAACACATGAAGGGCAAGTTGGATGTTAAGGAAAACAACTTGCAACTTGTGTGCTACTTACTCACATTTCCAAACTTACAACTAACACTTTATAGATCTAACCTGACAAATCCAGTGGAAGTAAGGCATCCTACAGTGCATTTGTGTTTTCTTTCTCCCAACCACTAATAATTCACAGTTGCAATCCATTAAAAACAAACACTAAGGGAGTGATTGCACTATGTTTACATCTCCTACATGGATCCAAGTTTTTAGGATTCAACAATTCTAATGAATTCACAGCTCATTTGCATCTTCACCATGCTAACAGCCCTGAAAAAAGCAACCATGTATCTAGGCAAACTGATGGTGAAGTGATTTGTATATGTTTGGAAGACTGCAAAAACCCTTTTTCTTCAAGATACATCTGTACAGGGGAATACTGCAATTCAGAAGGTATGCTTCAATTTTGTCACTTTCATACTGCATATGCTGGAATGTATTTAAGAAAAATATGAAGCAAAGGCTTTTACAGTTTATTTGAGTACATTAATTAGAAGTGTACTGATGGCATGGGCATGTTTGTCAAGCCATTTCAGAGGTATACACAATTGCCAATACGTGAAAATAGAATGCTGTGTAATAAAGATGTACAAATGTTTCAGGGAAAGGTCCTTTGATAGCACTTTAGGATTTCAAACATGATTTGTTAGCAAAATGGGTCATTTGCCTGTTGTTTTGTGGGGGGGGAGCAAAGCTGGGTTACTGTTATGGTACAAACAAGGATGGTGTGTTCTTTTGGAAGAGGATGCAAATGTGAATTACTGTTATAACACAAACAAGGATGGACTGTTGTTTTGGGAGGAGCAAAGGTAAGTTACTGTTATGACACAAACAAGGGTATGTTGCTCTTGTTACTCTCCTTGTTTTGTATCCTGCTTGTTGCTACTATTTCACATCTCTAGACTGTTTTATGTTTCTCCAGTGGGTAATACTGACTGCCTACCATTTCTGTTTTATCTAGAATCAGTTATTTTGTAGTTATGTGATACTTATGTGTATTATCCTTCTGTTGTCTTTTAGGACACCTATGAGTATGCCACCCAGGCATGTCAATCCATGGAGACTCCCCTTCACCAATGTGGAGAACCAAGTGATTGTAGATGGCTTTAGGCAACAAGGTGCTTTTCTTCTGCAAAGGGAATGTGGAGATATGCTATGTAGGATGGGAATAATGAGGCAGATGGTAGATGATGTCAGTGCTATGGGTGGCCATGGCAGGACATATGAGTAGATGTGCCATGAGGCCACAGACATGACTACATCTGCATGGAGGAGTGCAACTCAGTGGGCCGTGACCAGATGGTTTCCAGGAGTGGGCCTGCTAGGGAACCACCACTAACCATCAATGAAGGTTTCTGGCTAATATCAGAGATCCAGACAGCTCCCATGAGAGTGCAGTACAGCATGTCCTGGATGTTACAGCATAGTTTCTGAGACAACAAGCACATCTCAGGAGGACCTTCCAGGTAGGCTTTGCTATCTGTACAGCTGCATACTATAATAAAACAACTGAAATCAATGTTAACTCTGAGTCACGTGTCTTTTTTGGGGGTGGGATTGAAGATTGTTTCAAGTATAAGCTTAAGTTAGATTTGTTGGCCATGTTTTTGTTGACATTATAGTTAATGAATATATAAAATGTTAAATATATTTCCCTCTCTGTTACCATTAATTATGATGATGTTACCCTTACCTCTTGCTTAACTTCATCCTGGACAATCTTGACTAAAGAGGAGTATCTCATCTGCAGATAGCAAGGCAAACATTTTTATTTCAGTACTGCTGAGCAATTTAAAGAAATATTGTTGTGTATGATGTTGGTCTCAGGCCTGTTGTATTGCTGTACTGTCTGTAATAGTGGCAGCCCTGTTAGTTTGTTAGCATACATTGCACTATAGTAGTGCAGGTATTAATTTATTTCTGCATTTCTTACTTTTTATCACAGGTGAACATGACAGTGGGAGTTTGGGCTCTGTGCTACCTGATTTCAGTGTATCAGCATACTCTGATGATGATGGTGGCCAAACTATGGTACAGTTGGGGGGAGGGGTGCAGAGGTTGAATCTAACATTGAGGTTGACACACAGCCATCCCCTGAATTTCCATCGGACACACCTATGTGGTAGTATGTCTACCCAGTACATCTGACAGATGTTAGACAGGTGGAGTGCAAGGACATTGATCAGGGTAGTGTGGCTACTTCAGCTTCCGTGCCTGTTGAGTCTGGCCATAGCCAAAATGTGGGCAAGGTGCCAATCAGAAGGATTGATAGGACTGTTTGGAGGGGTTCTTCTGTTGCTTCTCCACTTATTGCAGGGGTTTCTTCCCATGCCACTCAACATATATTTAGGGCCATCATAGAGGCACAGAGACATTCCCATAAGTACTCCAGTCAAATGCTCAGGGTTGTAGAGGTGGCACAGGCTGACATAAGTGACTGCCTCCCCCATGTAGCCGATTCACTGGGTCTGATGAATGTCATGATGGAATGAGGGGTATATGTGATTGACCAAAGGGTGCATGTCATGGAACAAGCAGTGTCTGAATATCTGCTGAGAGGGGAATGGCATCCTCTTGGGCATAGGTCAGCCACATCATCTGTTGTCAGCCAATGTGGCCATGCCCGATCATGCTTCCATAGTGGCAGTACATCCACTGCTCCTTTGGTGAATGTGCTAACCACATCCAGATGTGGCAAGGCATGGAGTCATGATCCTGGGCATCTCTATGAAAGGGGCTTGTCCATTAGATATCAGTCATGTTCAGGTAGCAGCAGTGCATCTGATCTCAGGCATGGAAGTTCCAGTGCAACTACTATCAGAGCCAGTTTTTGTCATCAGGGACAACAACAATGAACTGCCACCTTTACCATGCATGGCACACACCTATCCCACATACCAAGATGTAGACTTAGCAAAGTGCTTGGTTGTGTTCATGCAGACACTCACACAACAGTTTCACCTGGAAGACCCCATATAGATGCACACAATAGCTATTCATTTTGTCTCACTGTCCATTTGTTGGTTTATCCATGTCTGCCTTCTTTTCTTTTTTACTGACACACTCTCACTGACCTTTTATGTCAGACTAGGCTTCTTGCCCCTGCACACAGCACCATCTGCAAGTGAAGATAACTGTGTCATATCCCTGTTTTCTATCTTTTGGATCCGGGGATAAAAAAAGCTTTGTCCCCAATGCTCAGGGTGCATAGCTAGCTTAGTGCTTAGTATATCTGCATTTGTGGTGTTGAAATGGTAATTGTACCTTTGACTTGTATTAGCCTTGAAAAGTTAGTCAGTTTATAGCATCAAAATTTCCCAACTATCTAGTGAATGATCTTGTGAGGCTTGTGAAGTCAAAAACTGCAATGTGTATCATTACTTTCTAACTTCACTCTTTAATCATTTTCCAGTACAAATATGTGGTGCTAAACCGAGGGCATGCAGTGATCACTAATACTTTTCATAGGTATGTCTGTGTGAATCTTTGATGCCTGAGGCTTACTACTTAGTAATTGACACATAAGTCAAATAAGTCTCTGCTGTCACATGTTAAGGTAAGTTCTGTACAGATCTCCCCCTTTTTATTAGTTCACCAGACCAAGTAACGAAATACAAAGACATGCCACACTATACTGAGCACAACTATGTCTGCCTACACTCACAGCAGCTGGTGGTTCCCCTGTGACTCCTCATCTCCCTGTGGCTGTGGTAACCTTGGCATTGGTGGTGGGATGCGTGGTCCTCCTGCAGCTGTTTTCTCAGAATTATGTTGTGTAGCATGGCACATACTGTGAATATTTCTGTACATGTCCATAGATTGTAATGCAGGTTTCCCCCAGATGTATGAAGGAACCAGTTCAGCAGCCCAAACACATGCTCTATGATATTTCTTGTTTGAGCATGAACATCATTATGGCATTCTTTTTGGGGTTTGTGTGCATTTCTGATGCATGTCATTAGTCAATGTTCCAGTGCATAGCCTGTATTCCCCAGTAAATGCCCCTGTGGAATATCGCCCCTAGCAAACATCTGGTACGATTGGGAGGTGTGCCAGATATGTGAGATATGGTAACTGCCAAGATTGCTAGCACACACTTACAAAATGATTCCCTTAGCATTACACACGACTTGGCAGTTGATAGAGTGGTAGCCCTTTCTGTTAATGTAGAGCCAACCTTGTTCCTCGGTGGTGCCTTAATTTCTAAATGTATGCAATCTATTGCACCCAGTACTTCAGGCTAGTGTGTTACACAGTAGAACTCCTGCATATTTCTGGCCCTCTCCTCATAACTATGGGGAAAATATATGTGATTACTGGCATGTTGGAGCATAGCATTGAGGAACTGGAGGAGAATCCTGGATGCTGATGCCTGCAACACACCCAGCATGTCTCCTGTTGGTCTCTGACAGGTATCTCTACCTAAGATTCTAAGGGCTACACATACCTTTGTCTCCACTGGAATGCGTTCCCCTCGGTTGGCTCCAGCTCTGAGTTGAGGAAGGCAGAGGTCATAGAGTTCCTATAGCGTGTACCTGTCTACCTTGTAGAGCTCCACAATTTCCACATCATGTAGGTTGTGAAAAGTTAAACGCACCCTGAAAACTATTCTCCTTCTCAGCCTAGGCCTTTTAACAACAGCAGCAGTAGCGGCAGCATTGACTTCAGCCTGCAGCACATACAAATGAATTACAGCAGCAACAGGAGCCACTAACATTCTGTCCATGTAGATTCCTTTCCATGTCTGTATTCCACAAGGTTTGGAATCCGCAGGAAAAAACAGCTCAGAATCTACACCAATGCTTCATACCTTGTTGATTAGCTAAACCATGTTGGATTGGTTAATTAGCATGCATTTCAACTGTTTATACTGTAAGTAGCATTCCATGGTGTTTACCTTGTTTGCGCAGTGGTGTGCCCCTCTACACAGCACTTATTGATTCTAAAATTTTCTGTGGCCGTATGTACATCGCTCCACAACTCACACATGGTGAAAAAGAAATGTTTAGGCTTTACTGAATCCCCCTGCTTGGGTTCTAAGTTTGACTTGCAAAGACAGCTATCCCTACAGAAAAGAATGTTACTGTAACCTTAAAAAGCTGAATTTTGCAATTAGCACATAAAAGACAAGGAGTGAAGTGAACATATGGTATGGCATTTATAGCATAAACGTTGCTTGTATAAAAATAAGGTTATCATGGGTGTGCAAAGTGAAAGTTTAATACAAAGCATTAATTTATTGCAAAAGAATGCAAAGGAATAAGGCTGTGAACTGTTAGTGAGACAACTCCTACTGTTTACTATTTGTATCCCTATTGCCTACTGCGTGACACTGATCAAGTCCCCTAATCAGACAGTGCTGTTGGATTGACCTGGAAATGGCGCAATTTGGATTGATAGGATTCCTGGTTTACAAGTGAATAAAAAAATGCTTTTTATATATTTCACAACTATGTGCTTACATTTTTTCTAAAAATGTATATATATATATATATATATATATATATATATATATATACACACACACACACACACACGTATACATGCACTAAGCTATTAGATATTGTGCATGCAGATATACATACATTATGTATATATATATATATATATATATATATAATATACATATATATGTGTGTGTGTGTGTGTGTGTGTGTGTGTGTATATGTATATGAAATATATCTGTGTGTGTGTTTATATTTATATATGTGTATATATATATATATATATATATATATATATATATATATATATATATATATATATATATATGTTCATAGGTAGCTTTATAGGTAGGTACTAGGCTATTGGCCCTAGGGCCTATACAAGCCTAGCCAAAAAGGTACCCTGGCTTTCGCCACCCAAGAAAATTATTCTCCTGTGCCCCTGTCAAGCAAAACCACAGAAGTGATCCCTGGAGTGAATTTCCTATTAACCATCCAATCATCAAGATTTTTCTTGAAGAGTGCTAATGAGGATAGTTAGTCTGTTCCAGAGTATAGGAAGTCTCTGGGGCAGGAATCTATCCCTCCAGCATGTTCTGTTTATTGTGGTGACAAGGTTTAGGTCCCTAGAGCATGTACCTTGGAGGGATTGGGATTTCTTTAAGTGGAGCATGTCCAACAGTTCTGGGTTTGACATAGCTTTGTATGTTAGGCAGAGATCGCCTCTGAGTAGGCGATATGTGACGGAGTAAAGTGGGAGTTTTTGAGACGGTTTGTGTAAGGCATCTGTTTGAGGCCAGTAATCCTCTTTGTGAGTTATTTTTGCAGCCTTTCCAGTTGTTGTAGATGTCTTGTGAGGTACATACCAAAAGGGGCGTTGTACTCTATAATGGGTCTAATGAGTGATGAGTAGAGGGGAACAATGACCTCTTTTTTTCTGGATGAGAAACCTTTTGTGATGAGGTGTGCCACGTAGAAGGATTTCCTGACCACTGTGGCGATGTGATTGTCAAAGGAGAGACTACTGTCCACCTGTGTCCACAGGTCTCTTATCACACTATCGGTGTTAAGTAGACTACCGCCTATGTGGTAGTTCATGGGTACAGAGTTTTTACCAAAGGGGATGACAATGCACTTTTTGGCATTGAGATTGAGACCATGGCTTTGACACCAGGCATCTGTCTCATTGAGGCCCTTTTGTAGGATGTCTACATCGTTGGGAGTTTCAAGTATGACTCCTTGTTTGCAGTCATCTGTGAATTTAGTTAGCCAAAGACCTTCTGTGTTAGCCTGTACTTCAGAGAAGTAGATACCAAACAGGAGAGGACCCAGGACTGAACCCTGTGGTACTCCACTTGTCACTGGTCTGAAGTCTGATTTGGAGTCTGCTACTTTCATGGTGTGGTTCTGTCAGTAAGCCAGTTGGCAACCCATCTTGTGACATAGGGATTTATACCTAGTTTAGTGAGTTTATCTATAATTCCAGAGTGGGGGATGGTGCTGAATGCCTTGGCAAGATCTAGATAGGCTGTTTGAACCACCTTACCCTCATCTATGGCTTTGGTGACTACTTCAAAGAAGTCTATCAGGTTTAGGAGACATGATCTGCCTTTTACAAACCCAAACTGTGTGGGGTCCAGAGTTTGGAGATCTCCAATGTCTTTGTTTATGAGTTCCATGATGATAAGTTCCATGGCCTTGCAGACCAGGCTCATCAGGCTAATGGGGCAGTAGTCCCCGTGGTCTGTTGTGGCCCCCCCTTTGTGGATTGGGATAACTGTTGTGGTGCACCATTCAATGGGCACAATGTCTGAGGTGAGGCTATGATTGAACATGGTACTTAGTTGGGGTGCCAGTTCATTCTGTAGTTCATGTAGAAGGCAGCCTGTGATGTTGTCAGGTCCCATGGATGCTGTGTTCTTGGCTTTGGAGAGTGAGGTTTTTACCTGTGCAGCCGTAATTACAGGAACTTTGCATTCTTCCGGTATAAAGGTGGGCCCTTTAGGGGGTGAGAGGGGGGTAAAGTCAGCACTGAACCTATCTGCCAGGATGTTGGCAATATCAGTTGGTTCTGTATATTTAGTGTCATTGTGCTGTAACTCAGAGCAGATCTGAGTGTTGCCATTGAGATTCTTGACATAGCTATAGAATGCTTTGTGGTTGTCTTTAGAATCAGTGGCAATTTTGTTTTCATAACTAGATTGGAGGATTTTATGAGGGATCTCAGCTACTTACTGAGGCTGACCAGGGAGTTCCTCCAATCATGGGATTTTACTCTTTTATGCAACAGTTTCTTTCTTATGTTGTAGAGTTTGTTTATGGCAGAAGACCACCAGATTGGCTTCCTTTTATTTGGAGGACAGCATCTTGGTTCTGTTAGGAATAGCACAATCCATGCACTCGTGTAAGTGCTTATAAAGTGCATTTGTGTAGGATACAGCAGTCGTACCTCTACTGTCCATTTGCATGGGTGTCATGAAATTTGCCACTTCTGTCTTAAGAAGCGTGAAGTTGGCTTTGGAGAAATTTTTTACGGTTGTTTTCCTAATGGGGGGGTGGGAGCAGGATGTGGATGTCTAGGGTGATTAGCTTCTGGTCGGATCTGACCAACGAGGAGCTGACCTCTGGTGTGGAACACTGGTCACCCATGTTGGTGATGACCAGGTCTAGGATATTGCTGCCCCTGGTGGGGGTGTGGATAAGTTGATCCAAGGCATTGGAACTGATGATTTCCAGAAAACTACCAGTGCCACTGTACATAAATAAATCAAATGAAATCAAATGAAATGAAATAAAATTTGTTTGACAAAACAAACTCAAACAAATCCCTAATGTAAAATCACAACTTAATACAAAACAACCAGATTACAAATCTGATGTGGTTGAAATTCCATCTATGAAACTGACATTACTTAGTATGGAAGTATCTCTGAATATAGGGGCTCTTTAGTAAGTATGGTGGTTAAACAGATTCTACTGTGATCTAATATGAGGAATGCTTTAACAGTATCCTTAATCTGAGCACTGACTACAGGTATTTTATCGCTGTTCTGAGACCAGATGCTTTTCCAATATTGTTCTCATCACATGATAACTAAATTCCAAAATAACTGTAGGGAAATATCTTGAAGGGATGTTAATTTGTCACCTCTAAGAGCCAGTGTTTATTTGTATTAAAGTGTAACAGCATGAAACAGACAAGCATATTCAGAATATGCTGGAAGTCAGTTGGTCATTTATACTAGCAGAAATTGAATGTTGTTGAATCCTAACGATGTATGGTTCAAAGATCATCATCCTCGGTTCCAACATGCTCTGAATCAGGAGCCTCATTAAGATAGCAAAGTGATAGCAGGTATATAAAGAGGAGCCTCCAGTGGATTGTCTATACCAGCTGGCATAATTGTTAAGGTCTTCACCTGCCTGAGTTTCTGTGGGGTTCCTCCCACCCCCCAAAACATGCTGAGTGTTTCCACCTCAAAGTCACCCAAGAATGGAGCTGTAGGCAGAAGCACAACCTCTGCATGGTTCGCTGTGGGGGGGGGGGGTCTATAGACCAACTGCCTTGGTCATCGACTGTGGTGCTCAGTGCCCTCTAGATAACGGAACATGGATCACAGACTGCATATTGTATCAGGGCTAACCACTAGAATGTGCAATAACTGGTTCTAGGTGATTTGGTTGTGTTGACTAATGTTGCCAGAAATGGGCATGGGTTCTAATGGATTGCCTAGGTATAATAAACACTCACAAAATGAACATCAAGCTACTGGTTTTATGGTAAAATATAAATATATATATATATATATATATATATATATATATATATATATATATATATATATATATATATATATATATATATATATATATATACATATATATATATATATATATATATATATATATATATATATATACATATATATATATATATATATATATATATATATATATATATATATATATATATATATATATCCCATTCTAATTGCCAAAATTACATTATTCCGAAATTCACTTTACCAAGACCAGTTCTCTGAAGCTACAGTAGTCCGAAGCAGCACTTTGCCAAAACACAAAATACAGACAAGTCAATCACTAGCACCTACAACACATACTGAAACATATCCTCTAATTATTCTCTAATTTTTGCAGGGGGGCAAGTCCCCTGCACCCCCTCATGTGGGGGGGCTGCACCCCTCACACCCCCTGCAAATTATATATACCAACTCCGAGATCGCACTACAGTGACAACAAGGTTATATTTTTCCATCCACACTGTAGTGCAATCTCCGTTTGCAATATAGGAGTTCTAGAATTACAGCTACACTCACTAAACTAGGTATTGATCCCTATGTCACAAGATGGGTTGCCAACTGGCTCACTGGTTGAACCCAGACTGTAAAAGTTGAAGAGTCCAAATCTGACTTCAAATCAGTGACAAGTGGAGTACCACAGGGTTCAGTCCTGGGACCTCACCTGTTTGGTATCTACTTCTCTGAAGTACAGGCTAACACAGAATGCCTCTGGCTGATGAAGTTTGCAGATGACTGCAAACTAGGAGCCATAGTCAAGTCCCCAAATGATGTGGACATCCTACAGAAGGGCCTCACTGAGACAGATGCCTGGTGTCAGAGGCATGGCCTCAAGCTCATTGCCAAAAAGTGCATTGTCATCCCTTTGTTAAAAACTCTGCACCAATGAACTACCACATAAACAGCAGTCTACTTAATGCCGAATGTGTGATAAAAGACCTTGGGACCCAGGTGGACAGTAGTCTCTCCTTTGATAATCACATCATCACAGTAGTCAGGAAATCCTTCTATGTGGCACACCTCATATTAAAAGGGTTCTCATCCAGGAAAAAAGAGGTCATTGTACTCCTCTACTTGGCACTCATTAGACCCATTATAGAGTACAACGCCCCTTTTGGAATGTACCTCACAAGACATCTGCAGCAGCTTAAAAGGCCACAGAAGTACCTCACAAAGAGGATTACTGGCCTCAAACATCTGCCCTAAACTGACTGTCTCAAAAACCCCAGCTTTACTCTGTAGCATATCACCGAGGAGATCTCTGCCTAACATATAAAGCTATGTTAAACCCAGAGCTGTTAGACATGCTACATCTAAAGAAATCCCAATCCCTCTGAGCTACACACTCTAGGGACCTAAACCTTTTCACCACAATAAATAGGACATGCTGGAGGGATAGATTCCTGTCCCAGAGATTTCCTATACTCTGGAACAAGCTACCCATCTATGTCAAGCAAAGTTCTTCATTAGCACTCTTCAAGAAAAATTTTGATGAGTGGATGGGAAATAGGAAATACACCCCAGGGAACACTTCTGTGGCTCTGCTCAACAGGGGCACAGGAAATTAACTTTCTTGGGTGGCGTATGCCAGGGAACCTTGTTGGCTATGCTTACTTAGGCCCTTGGGCCGATAGCCTAGTACCTACCTATGAACCTATGAATACACACACACACACACACACATATATATATATATATATATATATATATATATATATATATATATATATATATATATATATATACACACGCACACACACACACACACATATATATATATATATATATATATATATATATATATATATATATATATATATATATAGATATATATATTCACATACTACATACAAAACATTTTTTCCAGTGCTTACGTCCCTATCATAGATTGATAAAGTGATTTCACAGTCATAATAAGCACTTTGCTAGCCTTCCAAGAAACGACAAGGCAGTGATTATCAGACAAATCATTTGTAATTGTAATTTTAAGTCTCTTGACTGTAGTAATCATCAGATTGGTCATTGCTGCAATGCATGTCAAGCCTAACCAGAGATCTAGGCCTCATAGTCACTAATGTTCTCATCAAACACATAAAACCAGTTGCATCTAATACATTTAATAACCACTCACATGTCCAATCATTAGCTAAGTACTCCTGACACCCCAGAGTGGGAGGGTGGCCTAATGGTTAAGGTGTTTGCCTTGCAAACACAAGGTACAGTGTTTGAGCCTCACAAGGGATAATTGGCTAAGCTTAAAATGTCTTGCAAGGGCAGTTAGCCTGGTACTAATCTATGAACCTATATACATATTGAATTACTAAATTTACCACATGTGCTTACACCTATATTACGTATTGAAAATGCACAGTTCTATATTCCAAGATGTAGGTATACATGCAAACTTATGCCATAACATTTAGTCTACTACTGAAGTATTATTAATGCACAAACTTCTGGTATCACTGTCTCACCCTAACTCTACTTGTCTGTATCTTTCTTAGTTTCTCCTGTAACTGTAAATTAGGCATAGTGGTAATTTTATTCTTCTATAATATGCTATATGTAACCTTGTTTCCATTACTGGCAAGATTATCTAACAGAACTTTCTCAAAGACTACGGTTTTTGCATTATAAAATATGCATACATACACTTCTCTTTCAGTCATTGTTATATATAAATCAATATAGTGGCACCTATTGATTCTTTTGAAATGAAATGTAAACAAACTGAAACCTGTGATCCCTCTAGAAATGGGCACTCCTGAGCAGCACTAACCTTAGTTACAAAAAGTAATCAAATAAAAACACCAGCTGCATAAAGTAGTGCTCAGTTTTAGAAAATTTGTTAAAAACTAGCCTCAGTTCATTACATCCAGAACAAACAGTTACCATGTTCACAGTGTAGTAAAGAAATTAAATATAAATACAAATGCAGGCGTATCTCTCAACCTGCAATAGCAAGCAATTTGAACAATGTTAAAACTAATGGGAGGACAAAGGTTCAAATTTAGGAAGAGATATATTTTTTTAAACCAGTAAAATATTTTAATGAATGCTCTTGTAAACCTAAAAAGTTGATAGAATAACAGGTTTCGTGTTAGCTTGCATTTCCTTAAGGATATGAAATATAAAATATAATCATCTGTTACTATTTAGTGACATCAGTCTGCAATAATTTGCCAGAAAAACATAAATTGTATGAACAATCCAAAAATTATCATCATCACCATCCCCATTTTTTCTATTTTTTACATTGAGTCAAAGTATCACATTAACTGTCGCCATCTTTCTCGATACAGTCACACTCTCCTTGCCTTCTGCAGTGGGTCATGCCTGCAGGTCTGCTCTTACAAATCCATTCATCTCCTTGCTGGAAACCTTTGCTTCCTTTTGTCTTTTTCCTGTCTCTTCCAAAACTTCTTCACCAGATTGTCTTCTTTCATGCATATGTGCCTAATTCACAATAATGTGTTCTCTTTATCCTTCTGTGCAACTGGAGCTACTTTGGCTTTAGCTCTGATCTCTCATTTCATTGTCTTTCCCATAATAATAATCCAGCCGCCTGTTTCAGGCATTTCATCCCCATCACCTCTAGCTTCCTCAACCGATCCACCTTCAATGCCCAGGTTTCTGTACCACACAGTAGTAGTACTTTTCATACCACTGTGTTCTATACCTTGCTTTTCAGATTCTTTGACATCATTTTGTCAGGCAATAGTGCTAATAATCTGTGCCAAATGGCTGTAGCCCCTCTAAATCTAGCTTTGATCTCCTCATCATTCAGATTTCCACTGTCTTCGCCACCACCCTCTGATATTTGAAGTTAACTTATTCCACTATTATCCCTACTATCTCATTTCTCTGCTTCTTCTGATTTTCACCATTTGCTGCCTTTACAGCTGTCTAAACTGTATTCAGTTTTTTCCCATGTGCCTTCAGTTTTGCATTCCATTCCGCTATCATTTGCTGAAGTTTCTGTTCAGTTGTAATACCACATCATCTCCATACAGCAGCTTTTTTGATCTGTACCCTCAGACATGTTTGCTGATGTAGTCCATTTTCAGTATGAACAGCAGTTAGCACAGAGATGAACCAGGATGTATGCCCACTCCCACTGGGAACCCCTCTATGAGACCAAACACTGTGCATACTTGAGTCATTGGATCATTGTACATGGCCTGCAGTAATTCTACCAATGATTCTGGGACTTTGAACTATTAACAGACTGCCCAAATCAGCTTTTGCGGGACCTTGTTATATGATTTTTTCAAAGGCAAGTCTACCAAAGTAAACAATTGGTGGCCACAGTCAGCTGTAAGCAATTGTCAGAAAAGGCTTTGAGTTCAACAGAGATTAGGCTGAAGACTTGGAAGCTGACTAGAGAGAAAGCACATTTGGTTAAACAAATACTCTGGATTCCAGCACATCAGGAAGAAGATGAGATGGGTAGAGTCAAAGCAGAATGGCAGTATCTCAAAGCAGCGTGTGTGAGGACTACAGAATAGATATGCGGATGAGCAAGGTATGGAAATAAGGTGCATAAGGAAAGCTAGTGGTGGAATGTCCAGGAAATTATCAAAAGAAAAAAGGAGTACAGGAAAAAGTGAGAAATAGAAAAGATAGATCAGGCTAAGAAGGAATACTAGTTGGATAACAAAGAGGCTAAGATACTAGTAAGAGGCAGTCCACCAGCCTCTAGAAAGTGATTCAGCAGATGAAGCAAAGAAACTCTATCTGGGTACAAGGCTAAGAGAAAAACAAGAGAAGGAGCCCACCACAGAAAAATTAAGAACAGCACTAAGGAAAATTAAGTCAAGGAAAGCAGCAGGCTCAGATGAGGTCACAGTAGATAAGATAAAGATGATAGGTGAGATAAGTGAGAAAAGGCTCCTGAGGGTACTCATAGCAGTGTGGAGACAAAGGCTTGTCCTACACGAGTAAAGAATAAATATTTTAGCGCCATTTACAAGAACAAAGGGTCATTAACAATTGTGGACAGTATACAGGTAAAAAAAAAACTGCTGTCACACTCATAAAAGTACTGGAGAGGGTGACTGATAAAGGAACATCCAGAATCATAGAAAGTAAGTCAGGAGATGAAGAGTTCGGGTTCAGATCAGGATGCAGCACAACCAACTCAATGCTTGCGGTCAGAAAAATGGTCGCAAGAACACTAGAGATGAGGAAAGAGCCCAGCTGGGCATTCCAAGATGAAGAACAGACCAAGATGTAAGCAAAAATGTGTACATTCTGTGAAAATGTGGGAAGTATGAATCCAAAGCCTTGTCTCTGAGTTGTAGAATGGCACACTATTTAGCATTCTAGTTCTGCATAATACCATAATTTACAACTCTGTGCTACCAAGATGCAAATGGATTAGATTAGGAAGATATACGAAATGTAGTTTAGTGTCTACAGTACTGTTAACTTTGTGCTATGAGGAAAACTCAAAATCCATTGTTACTTATTAGGAGTAATAAATTACTAGCCCTATTTCAGCTCAAGAGAACTGCAAACTTCAATGGTATTCAGCATTCTTGGTGTTTGTGTGGGTGTGTTTGTGCATATGTGTGTGAGAGTGTTTAATGAACTCATCTCTATTTATTACTGCATTTGGTATTTAAAATAAAGTAAATGAACATTTTACATATTTGCCACTGGCTGATTGTGTTATTTCAGCTTTTCTATTATTTATTGACATTTGCTTACCTTGAAAGTCTGTCTGGGCTTCATGAACAATCCAAAAATTATCATCATCACCATCCCCATTTTTTCTATTTTTTACATTGAGTCAAAGTATCACATTAACTGTCGCCATCTTTCTCGATACAGTCACACTCTCCTTACCTTCTTCAGTGGGTCATGCCTGCAGGTCTGCTCTTACAAATCCATTCATCTCCTTGCTGGAAACCTTTGCTTCCTTTTGTCTTTTTCCTGTCTCTTCCAAAACTTCTTCACCAGATTGTCTTCTTTCACGCATATGTGCCTAATTCACAATAATGTGTTCTCTTTATCCTTCTGTGCAACTGGAGCTACTTTGGCTTTAGCTCTGATCTCTCATTTCATTGTCTTTCCCATAATAATAATCCAACCACCTGTTTCAGGCATTTCATCCCCATCACCTCTAGCTTCCTCAACCGATCCACCTTCAATGCCCAGGTTTCTGTACCACACAGTAGTAGTACTTTTCATACCACTGTGTTCTATACCTTGCTTTTCAGATTCTTTGACATCATTTTGTCAGGCAATAGTGCTAATAATCTGTGCCAAATGGCTGTAGCCCCTCTAAATCTAGCTTTAATCTCCTCATCATTCAGATTTCCACTGTCTTCGCCACCACCCTCTGATATTTGAAGTTAACTTATTCCACTATTATCCCTACTATCTCATTTCTCTGCTTCTTCTGATTTTCACCATTTGCTGCCTTTACAGCTGTCTAAACTGTATTCAGTTTTTTTCCATGTGCCTTCAGTTTTGCATTCCATTCCGCTATCATTTGCTGAAGTTTCTGTTCAGTTGTAATACCACATCATCTCCATACAGCAGCTTTTTTGATCTGTACCCTCAGACATGTTTGCTGATGTAGTCCATTTTCAGTATGAACAGCAGTTAGCACAGAGATGAACCAGGATGTATGCCCACTCCCACTGGGAACCCCTCTGTGAGACCAAACACTGTGCATACTTGAGTCATTGGGTCATTGTACATGGCCTGCAGTAATTCTACCAATGATTCTGGGACTTTGAACTATTAACAGACTGCCCAAATCAGCTTTTGCGGGACCTTGTTATATGATTTTTTCAAAGGCAAGTCTACCAAAGTAAACAATTGGTGGCCACAGTCAGCTGTAAGCAATTGTCAGAAAAGGCTTTGAGTTCAACAGAGATTAGGCTGAAGACTTGGAAGCTGACTAGAGAGAAAGCACATTTGGTTAAACAAATACTCTGGATTCCAGCACATCAGGAAGAAGATGAGATGGGTAGAGTCAAAGCAGAATGGCAGTATCTCAAAGCAGCGTGTGTGAGGACTACAGAATAGATATGCGGATGAGCAAGGTATGGAAATAAGGTGCATAAGGAAAGCTAGTGGTGGAATGTCCAGGAAATTATCAAAAGAAAAAAGGAGTACAGGAAAAAGTGAGAAATAGAAAAGATAGATCAGGCTAAGAAGGAATACTAGTTGGATAACAAAGAGGATAAGATACTAGTAAGAGGCAGTCCACCAGCCTCTAGAAAGTGATTCAGCAGATGAAGCAAAGAAACTCTATCAGGGTACAAGGCTAAGAGAAAAACAAGAGAAGGAGTCCACCACAGAAAAATTAAGAACAGCACTAAGGAAAATTAAGTCAAGGAAAGCGGCAGGCTCAGATGAGGTCACAGTAGATAAGATAAAGATGATAGGTGAGATAAGTGAGAAAAGGCTCCTGAGGGTACTCATAGCAGTGTGGAGACAAAGGCTTGTCCTACACGAGTAAAGAATAAATATTTTAGCGCCATTTACAAGAACAAAGGGTCATTAACAATTGTGGACAGTATACAGGTAAAAAAAAAAACTGCTGTCACACTCATAAAAGTACTGGAGAGGGTGACTGATAAAGGAATATCCAGAATCATAGAAAGTAAGTCAGGAGATGAAGAGTTCGGGTTCAGATCAGGATGCAGCACAACCAACTCAATGCTTGCAGTCAGAAAAATGGTCGCGAGAACACTAGAGATGAGGAAAGAGCCCAGCTGGGCATTCCAAGATGAAGAACAGACCAAGATGTAAACAAAAATGTGTACATTCTGTGAAAATGTGGGAAGTATGAATCCAAAGCCTTGTCTCTGAGTTGTAGAATGGCACACTATTTAGCATTCTAGTTCTGCATAATACCATAATTTACAGCTCTGTGCTACCAAGATGCAAATGGATTAGATTAGGAAGATATACGAAATGTAGTTTAGTGTCTACAGTACTGTTAACTTTGTGCTATGAGGAAAACTCAAAATCCATTGTTACTTATTAGGAGTAATAAATTACTAGCCCTGTTTCAGCTCAAGAGAACTGCAAACTTCAATGGTATTCAGCATTCTTGGTGTTTGTGTGAGTGTGTTTGTGCATATGTGTGTGAGAGTGTTTAATGAACTCATCTCTATTTATTACTGCATTTGGTATTTAAAATAAAGTAAATGAACATTTTACATATTTGCCACTGGCTGATTGTGTTATTTCAGCTTTTCTATTATTTATTGACATTTGCTTACCTTGAAAGTCTGTCTGGGCATAGGTGCACTTTTTCAATGGAGGCCTGTGGAGAAAAGCTCCAAGGTAACACATTTAATGCAATCTATATTTATAGTAACAAATTTTGTAATGCAGTTACAGTGTATGCATAGCATAGTAGTCAGCATAATAAAATTTGTATTGATAATCACAAACATGAATATAAAGCATTTTATTGGGAGTTTTCAGACAGAAAGGTGGTGTAGGAGAGAGAGAGGCTGGAGTAATTTCATGTATTATTAGAGTGAGGTATTAGAGGGGATAAACAAGTTTAATTGTTAATAGAGAAACAGTGATGGAATGGTAACTTGGCTGTTATAAATTAGAAGTAGGTATAGTAGTTTAGGTTCTACAATAAAGTGAAGTATTGGAAGGAGATAAGCAGGCTGTGGTGGTGCAGCGGTTAGCGTTGTTGTCTCACAGCAAGAAGTTTTCCCGTTCGATTCACTGCTGAAGCACCTTCTGTGTGGAGTCTGCATGTCCACCCTGCAGTCGAGTGACATTTAAAGACATGCAGGTAGCTGCGTGCATGAATGGGCGTACCTTCTGTGAAGGTTGGGCATCAGGCTGTAAAAATCCACTGCCAGTCATTAGCAGACCAGAGTTCCACTGTGGAGACCCCTAACCAGGAAAAGACAAAAGACATTACTTTATTAGAAGGGGATAAGCAGGTTAAGTGATGTATTATTTTAAAAGGAGGTATAAAAAGGTAATGAAGGATATTAGGAGAAGCGGGTCCCTATTAATTATTCAAACTTTTCAAAGTTCGAATGTCATATGGTCGACATCATATGATCGAACTTTGAAAAGTTTGAAGGTTAAAAGCAACGGCTCTGTACAGCACAGAATGGGAAAATTTTCCTTTTCTGCACTAAAGTGTGATCTCGGAGTTGGTATATTTAAGTAGGAGGGTGGGGAAGTGCAGACCCCCCACATTGGGAGTGCTTGCTCCCCCTCCTCAGAGTGTTCAGGTAAGTTTTTTTTTTTAATTTCATAGGTTCATAAGTTAGTACTAGGCTAACTGCCCTTGTGAGCCATTGTAAGCCTAGCCAATTATCCCTTGTGAGACTCAAACGCTGCACTTTGTGTTCATAAGGCAAACACCTTAACCATTAGGCCACTCTCCCAACCAACATTTTTGAAATTTCAAACTTTGCTCATATGTTGTCGAACATATGAGGTTTGAAGTTTTGAAGCTTTGAATATATAATATAGACCCAGGAGAAGCTATGTCCCAGATGGTGGAGCAGGGACAAAGCCAGGAGGCAGAGAGGAAGTGTTTTAGTAATGGCTTGATGAAGGTGTGACCAGACTGATACAAGAATTTTATTCCAAGTTCTAGCTGCACAATAGCAATAGCAATTGACACCAACAGCCCTGTGTGGTTTGTAGATGGTAAGCAGTTGTTTATCATTTGATCAAAGGGGTCAGTTTGGTAAATAGCATTGGAGTAAGGAGCTAATTGCTGGGCAGACAAATGGGGTATAGATTATAGTGTTTTTAGTAACAGGTAACTAGCCCATGTCATTACCTTAAAACATCTTCCTTGGTGGTAAAACTGTGTTTGACATCAGATCATCTTTCTGAAAAGGTATACCATTTTAATTTTTCATGTAGTCCCATGGTCCATAGTGCAGACACCACGCAAGCCTTTACAGAACAGTTTCCAATATGTTTGTGTCTTTTCTAGTGTGGTAACCTTTCTCTGTTTTACTTAGCAAACTGTCATGGCACTGCTAATCAAACTCTCCTAATTGTCTTAAAATATAGAGTGCATCAACTGTGCTCCTAATTTGGGGAAAAGACTACTTTTCTTAAGCACTTTTCTGATGTAAGAAAGGTGCTTAATAAAATGTAAGTACCTCTCAGTGTTGTTAAGGTCTAGTCTCGCATTTGAACAAAATAGTCATTGCTGCCCACCACAGAACTGCAATGAGAAACAGTTAGCTTTAAAATCTGTTACAAAATGTTGCTATCACAAAGCAAATCTTGCCATAGCAATTATATCTTCACTTCCAACTTTGTGTACATTTATCATTCTGGAGGATCAATATACGTGTCTCAAGATACATGCAGTTTTCCAAACAAATGGCCACACAACATGCTACCATTCCAATAGTGTAATAAGTATATTGTCTTCCTTCCTGTACTCCCTGCTGGGCTTCTCTTCCTCAGTTAGCCTTGTGGTACAAACACATCTCAACACCTGTGGGAATCAGGCAACCACAGTCTCCTCCGTAAAGGCTCTCACTCAACTAGACCAGGAAAATCCAACGTAAGTGGACCCAAGTGCCTAGCTTATTGGACTCTTTTAAATAACATATCCCAGTTTGCTACTGTTACAGGATCTCACCTCGACCTATAATTACTTATTGTCTTTCAAACTCGCCATACAACTAGAATCCAGGGTAAGCCCACTCAGTTTGCCCTCGCTGCGCTCAGGCTCACTCCGCTGCCCTACTACCCCCATTCCCATCCACTCCCCACATCCTCAAACCTATAATTTATCCACCCACACCCTCATAGCCAATTATCTAAACACAATCTCATCCACACACCCTTACTACTCATCCACCCATAACCCTCCCCAACCCCTCCCTTCATCTCATTCACGCTGTGTACCACCCTGCTCTTCACCTTTATCCTCTCACTTCAGCCAATCCTAATATAAAATCTACCATGCTTATCATATGATCTTTAATTCCTTTGTTCTCCCTGCTATGTATTCTACTACTTGCATTTTCAGCCACCTCCTTTACTTCACTCAGCATTACTCACCACCAGTCGCCAACTCTTCCCTTGCTTTCCAACTCTGTACTGAAATAAAGTCTGGACCAAATGGCGTACTACTAAAAACCCAGAGGATCACATAAAGTTCAGACAGCTAAGAAATGATACAAAAAAGGCCATTCTGTCAGACAAAAGAAACTATTACATTCAACTCCAACATACCCAGCAAAACAAACCACAAAAATGTTGGGCAGGGATAAACACACTCTTACACCCAGGCCATTCTCTCACTCCCTCCCCTGGAGGTACTGACCATGACAATCCAAAGCAAATCGCAAGTACCTTTAATGCATTCTTCACTGAGACCATTCATTCTCTTGCCAATCAACTAACTCCTGACAGCTCATCTCTGACGCCCTCTAATACTACCTTACCTCCCCCATTTCATCTCAAACCTGTCCCTACATCCTTTATCCGTACCCTTTTGCTAAAACTCAAACCTACCACCACTGCAGCAGATCTCCTTCCTGCGGAATATCTGCAAAAAGCTGCAAATACCATAGCCTACCCCATCTCCATTCTGATTAACAGAACAGTCTCTGAGGGTACTATTCCTTCTATTTGGAAGATCGCGCATATTATCCCCCTTCATAAAGGTGGAAACTCTAGGGAATTATCCAACTACAGACCTATTGCTATACTATCTCCACTGGCAAAAATCATGGAGAAATGCATTCATAAGCAACTGTTAAAACACCTAATAGATAACAACTTATTAAGTAACTGCTAACATGGCTTCAGGCCATTTCACAGTACTACTATTGTCCTTTTATCCTTCTCTGACTGTAGAAACAAAAATCGCAATAACAACACTCTATCCTCAGCCCTCTTTATTGATCTCTCTAAAGCCTTCGATATGGTTAATAACCACCAACTTCTCATAAACATACTCAAAAACCTATCTCTTGATATACTGGCTATACAATGGTTTCAATCCTACTTAAACAATAAGCAACAAGCAGTTCTGTGGGAGAACAACTTATCTCCCCATCTCCCCATTGCACTCAGTGTCCCCCAAGGTTCTATACTTGGACCTCTTCTATTTTCTATTTTCATCAACAACCTGCATACTGTAATTCCTCAAGCTTCCATAATACAATATGCAGATGACTCCACATTAATATGCTCAGCCCCAACTCCATCAGGCCTTCAGTCTCTCACCCAAAAAGTGTTTAACGTAGTTGAGGAATGGTTACTACACCAGTGCCTCATCCTGAACCCCCAAAAAAACAAACTCCTACTTTTTACTCCCACCAATAGGGCCACACCACTACACTTTACTGTCACATCGAACAATGGAACCATCATATCCCCCGACTCTACCACAAAACTCCTAGGGGTACTAATTGACAATAATCTTAAGTTTGATAGTCACATTAACAATACCATAAAAACAGTCAACAAAAAACTAGGCTCCCTCTACAGAATCAAATCCTTTCTTACCCCACTAGCAAGATCTACCATTGTCCAGACCCACTTAATCTCTACCCTCCTCTATGCCTCCCCTATATATACTAACCTCTCAAAAAAACAACATGAACAAACTGGCTGTCTCCTGTAACAATATTGCTAGATTTGCAACAGGCTCTATATTCATAACCCATCACTGTATTAATAATGAACAACTAGGTTGGCTAGAGTTACCAAATCTACTTCTATTTAAACAATTAACATTTGCCTACAAAATCCTGTATCAGCCTAATAACACACCAATTCTTACCAACCTTATCACCCCCTACAGCAACCTTAAGACCCTACGCTCATCTAATAAAATACTAGTACAAATAGGAAAAACCTTCAATAAGGCTGGGGACTCTCTGTTCTCTAATACCGTGGGTAAAACCTGGAACTCTCTCCCCAGTGACCTGACCTCCCTTTCTTCACTAACACAATTTAAAATCAGGCTTAAAACCTACCTCAAATCCCATTGGTTATGCATCTGTACGAACCCAGACTAGCCTCTCATGTCATTTTTTTTCACAGATACCTGTCTTATTACTGTATATATTAACTGCCTAATGAAAACCATAAATATAACAGGCCTTAAAATTGATTACATTCTCTATCTATATCCAAAAATGTCTTTCAGACTACCTACTATGTTAACAAAAGAGACTTATCATAAGATTCTGCAATCAAATGTGTTTTGAAGTGAACATATTTCCTTATATTCTACTCTACTCACATCTATATGATCTTTCATGTATCAAATAGCTTAATTTTGTATTGTACTTACACCCGTGAAATTTTGTTTTGTTTTTATATATAATATTGTACTTTTCTTTCCAGGAGCTTTTCTCCCCGGGCCTCTGCTGAAAATGGACATGTATCCAGCTGGACTAGCCCGGTCAACAAATGTAAAATAAATAAATAAATAAATACTGCTAAACTCCAATGTTATTATCTAGCCTCACCTTTTCATAACAAATATCTCACTGGTGTCAACTTTCAAATATGTCCCCACCTACTCACCAGCCCACCCCCCCCATACGATTGGTTTCTTGTTAAATTATCCCATCTTCTGATTCACTCCCTAATTAATATTAAATTGCATGAAGACACACCATGGACCCACAACAACAATTCAAGCATTCCACCTTATATCAAATCAAGCAACTCTGATCTACTCCTAATTAACTTTAACCTAAGAAGCATTCTTAATAAACTTCATGACTTTCACGCTGCCATTGCTTTTTATTTCCTGATATTGCTATCGTAACTGAAACCTGGCTCAAGCCATATATCAAAGACCAAGAGATCTTACCCTCTGGCTATAACATTATTCACCTCGACAGAACTCAGAAACGTGGTGGAGGTGTAGCTATCTTTTCCAAAGACACCCTCAACCTGGAACAAATCAACTGTACCCTCACAGACCTCCCCAACATTGAACTAATAGCAGCACACCTCACAATAAACTCCCACAAAACTCTAACCATCATAGCTACCTACCTCCCTCCAGTAACAAATTAACCATAATAGAAGAACTCCTGTACTGAATATCCACTAATTTCGCCCAGAAAACTATTGTCCTAGGTGATTTCAACCTTGATTGGCTTACATGTTCATCTGATACCCCCTCTAATTTCATAAACCTTTATAATTTCTCCCAAACTATTTATCCACCAACCCGTAGAGACAAACATTCTAACAAGCAGTCTATCCTCGACTGGATTCTCATTAATAAATCTATCTCGTACCATACTTCCGGTTCCCTTCCAGACACCCTTAGTGACCATGAACCTACTTTCATCCTCAAAAAAAAATTTCACAACCCCAACAATATCACATTCAAACTCATTTTCAACAAGAAAAACTTCTCTCCTCCTTTATTTAACACTCATCTCCAGCAGTATGACTGGAGCAGTCTAAAAACACTCCAGCTCGATCTTACAGTCCAATATTTTAATAATGCTTTCCTAAATATACTTAACGATTTGGCCCCCATTAGAAAAATTCATACCAAATCCAAACACATACCATGGCTAACTAGCAGCACCAAAGCCTTACTAAAACAATGTGACAAAGCCTGGTCTAACTGCCACCTAACAAAAAACACATCAGACCTCCTAGCACATAAACAACTATGGAAAAGCTAAAAAACAGATTATTCTTCAAAAAAATCTTTTTTCCTCAAATCCCAGCAGAAGCATATACACAGCCCCTCAAAATTCTAGCAGAGCATTAATCACCTCCTAAAACTTGGCAAATATTCCACCCCACCCCTACTACTTCAAATGCCATAGATAGCCTAGCCTCGCAATTCAACTCAAAATTCATCAACTCTGTAACATCCCTCATACAAAATAATTCAAATTAATCTCTAACCTTACCTAATCCCATCAAATCCCCTAACTCTTTCACAGTATCACCAATCCAGACTAGCTACATCAAAATGTTTTTACTAAGCTTATACCCTCATCCCCTGCTGCCAACCTTTTCCCAAACAAATTTTTAAAGCTAGCTGCTTCAGCTATCTGCTACCTTGTATAAATTTTCATCAATTATTCCAATACTGAAAATTATGTCCCCACTATCTGGAAAATCACTGATATCATACATCTCCACAAAGGTGGCCAATCCACTGACCTGTCCAGCTATCGTTTCATTGCTCTCCTCTCTCTCCTCGCCAAAATCTTAGAAAAATGCATCCACCATCAATTTCTTGATTACTTACTTAATAACAACATGCTATCTAACATACAGCATGGATTCAGAACCAAACACAGCACTAGTACCGCCTTGATTAGTTTCACCAACAGAGTGAACCTCCATAAAAACAAAAGCCTTCTCATCTCTATAGTCTTTCTAGACATGTCAAAAGCTTTTGACACTGTCTCCCACCAAAAACTTCTCAACAAACTTCTTACATACAACCTGAGTTCCTCATCCCTTCACTGGTTTTATAGTTATCTCTCCAATAGACAACAGTCCACCAAATTGGCTAATAACCTCTCCCCCCTCCTCCCTATCCCAGTAGGTGTTCCACAATGTTCTATTTTAGGCCCCCTTCTTTTCACCGTATTCACTAATAACCTTCACACTGCCACTAAATTTGACACCATAATGCAATATGCAGATGATATCACCCTCATCTGCTCTGGTCCCTCTACCCTCAAACTTCAAGAAAAAACACAAGAATCACTGTCAGACATGGAAACCTTGCAGACAATGAACTCATCCTCATCCTAAAAAAAAAACAAAGCTCATGATTTTTACCAAAAACATGTCAACCTCTAAACATCCTTCACATACCATTTATTCCTCCAACCAAACTGCTATCGAACCAGTAGATCACACCAAATTCCTTGGCATCACTCTAGACAATCAACTAAAGCTTGACAAACACATAGCAATAACTATAAAAAGTTCATATAAAGTTAGGTCAACTCTATAGAGCAAAATTCTATCTCACAGAGTAGCCGCGGCCAGGTCAATTATTCTCTTCACTCTCCTGTACTCATCACAAATCTTTACTAACTTATGGAAAGACTGACCTAAACCACCTAGAGACATGCTACAATAAAATAGCTACATTTGCTGCCAATGTACCCTATAGGGAGCACCACTGCCTAGCCCTAAAAAACTCAACTGGATTGAGCTACCCAATTTACTAAAACTAAACCAAATCACTTTTGCCCACAACATTTTAACCAACCCAAATTTCTGCCCATCCCTAAAAGACTTAGTTCAAACTAATACTAACCTCAGAGACCTTCCATCCTCTGATAAACTCTTGCTAAAAGTAACCAAATCTGCAAACAGTTTTGGTGAATCACTCTACTATAACAAAGTTTTCAGGTCTTGGAACCTATTACCCCAGCACATCCTTAAACTTAATGACTAAATTCAAGCAAAGTCTAAGAGCTAAGAGAATACCTCACCAACTACTGGATCTGTCCCTGCTCCAACCCTGACTAGTAATCCTACTTTTTTATTGCTTCTGCCAAATGATAACTTTATTATATGCTTTCCAACTTTTTACAGTCTACTGATCCTTGAACACACTCCAGGTATGGTGTTTCATACCCCAGTCTTGCTCATAGCTGTCTGTATTCATTCTATATCCATTTGAGGATGCATTTCATTGTAATGTTATGACCTGCCAGTATGTTTTCTCTGTCTTATTTTTTGTACTTTTTGTTCTTGAATTGCTTTGTATAATTATTTGTGACATATTACTTTGTAAAACTTTTATTTGTTTCTTTATTACTTTGTAAAACTCATATTATTGCATATGTATGGAGCTTTTCTCCCCGGATCACCTCTGAAAATGCGCTTTCAGCCTAGATGGACACTTACCTGGTAACAAATGTAAAATAAATTTTTAAATAAATAAAGGTGTGTCAGAGTGAAGTGCCCAGCAGCTTATAAAGCCATTGATTCATCAGATGGATGCTGCTTCTGGATGCTGTGTGTGGTAATGTTAAGTAACACACTCCTATACCATTTTTTTCTGTAATTAGTACTATATCAAACCATCCAATGTGATATAAAGAAGAATCATGCTCTGTTTTTTCTGATCATAACTCAGTTGTTATGTGTTCTCAACATGGACGTCAAGATTCACTTCTTGAGCTTCATTTCACTTTGCTCTTGGGCTGAATTTCTAAACATCTATATCTCAAACACATAATAAATTTGTTACAATTGGAGATCTAATCACAATCCTGTTTTATATCCTCAACACATCAGGAGTACTGACTAATCATCTATATTGCATCTGGAAAAATGTCAGATGTCTTTAGCAATATATGTGGTTCTACAGAGATGAAAGCAATTTTTATTCTGTTCAATCACGTTTGAAGACTATGTCACCAATATTTACCTCTCCACCAATGAACAGTAGTTCACCAATTAGTTCAGAAGAAGTAAACAAAAAAATATATACCCTTGCCATGATGTAATACGTGCATAGTATTTCTTTTGTTATACTTTTTGATATGACTACTTTTTAAGAGTGTTTCATGAAGAATGTCTGGTTACATGGTATCTCTGCAATCTGTGACTCCTATGCCCAACTCTGTGACACTGAGGCCTTAATGCCACATAGGTGACTGAAGTGATACTAGCAGCTCTGACAGTAGACAGGCTAGGCAGGGAAAGGGGATGAGAAGTGATGGATGTGGCCTGCCCCCCCTATTCCAGGGCGAGGGAGGGAGGGACTGTGTGTGCTTGGCAAGCACACTAGGTGGTGCAATTTCAACAAGGCAGAGAAACTACCTCCCATGTTTGAAGATGGGAGTGCAGTGCTGCTGAATAGCAATGACCATTGTGATAGTAAGGGACCAATAGGACAGACAGCCCATTGCACACCCTCTTCACTCCTGATGTCGAGTATGTGCAGGGTTCAGTGCTTAAGTTGAAAACCAGAACCATCTTTAATTGCTGCTTAAATTACAGTCCCTCTAGGTCAAACCTTGCCCCAGTGATGGAGAAACAATTGGTCAATTGGTGGGGGGGGGGCTGATGAACAGGTGGTAGGGGCTCAAAAAGTGAAAACAAAACACAATGTGTACTTCTTTACAGAACAGGATTGCAGCATTAAAACAGTATCCCTGTACATGTTTAAGATTCCCTTTTGTTTTATTAATTTATAAATGAAACAGAATTATGAAACACAGGAAAAATGGGTACTTCATTACAAAACAGGACTGCAGCTACTTCTTTACAGAACAGGATTACAACATTAAAACAGTATCCTGTACATGTTTAATATTCTCATTAATTTATAAATGAACCAGGATGCTGAACTGCAGTTAAAATGTAATTTTGCCATTTTGACTGCAGTATCTATGAGTCAGAAAATTAATCTAGATCTGTAGGACCAATAAAAATGGCAACATTTGAAGTGCTCAGCAACTATGTCACTAATCTTTTGAGAACTGTGTATGCAAGGGACCACTGAGCCTCATATAGTTACCAGACCACCAGTTACCAGCATGTTAATGTTTCAAGGTGAAATGTTCTCCCTTCCCTTCTAAATGTTATAATGGTATGACACTGCACTGGCTTATATTCCATTTTAACTCCTTTCTATTACCTGTGTAGTTGTCATTAACATGCCATATACTGTCTCTCCCTGTATAACGTAACTATGAGGGACTGTCAGTGGTGTCCAGTCATTTAGAGACAGCTGATGGTCACAAAAAGCAGTGATCCATGGGAGATGGGAAAATTAATGTTGTCAGGGCGATAACATACACTAAAGAAAAACAAATGTATTACAACAACTCAGACTATAGGAAGTTAATAAATGGTAATACATCACAAAGTATGTGTATTATAACCAGAAAATATCCAACAATGGTCACAGGCAAACCCACATTCTTTCACTTATAATACAAACTCAAAAAAATGAAAAAATTGTCATAAAACAAACGTGTCTTTATTCAAAAAACAAAGTACACAGACAGTGGAGTTTGTTTTTGTAATAAAACACTTGGATGTTTCTATCATCGTATTTATTTATTTATTTTAATAACCAGAAAAATGGCAAAGCAGCAAGGTTTGTCACAGCCAGACCATTATGTTTTGTTTTCAGCTAGGTTTGATTAAATAGCAAAGTTAAATATTAAAAAATACATATATATATATATATACATATATATATATATATATGGGTCTACTTCATACCATCGAAATCCCAGAAGATCAAAGATGACATTGTCGAGATAAAATCAGCGAAAACCCACTTTAGCAAAAGACAGGATTAACGAATATCTTCCCAGGGTAAGTAATCACTAACACCAAATGTAATGAAAATGAAACCCCACCAAGGGGCGTGGCTTGGATGGCAAACTGAAAACAACACAGTTCTTGAGCTCTGCAGTCTTTATTTTTTCCTGACATGATTTTTTTATTTAATTTTACCAACAAAAGACCTGAAACTACTAAAATCAGATTCTGGAAGGCATAAGCTAGAAGTTGGTGTAAATTGTAAGCTAAAATTTTCATATTTTCTTTTCAAACTTTCAAATAAAAGGGACATTGAAACTACATTCACAAAGTAAGATGAGTAGCTCCAAATTTTCTCAGCAAGAAAATCCAATGAAGAAAGAAATACAGGCAATCCTTACTACAGTTCAAGAAACGGTGGACAAAAAACACAAATTAAAATTAAAAGTGGACAATATAAAATAAGATACCATCAACCAAACAAGCTTAATAAATGAAGTCCTTAAACAACAAACTGCCCAGATTGCTGCTTTGTAAGATTATTTAACAGATATAAATTACAGGTTAACAGAAGGAGATAAAAACATATACTTTCTTCTTCAAGAAAACACCAGACTCATTGAAAAGATATATGACATTGAGAATAGAACCAGGAGAAACAACATAAGAATCTATGGCATCCTGGAGCAGATGGAGGGGGACAACATGATTAATTTCCTGACTTCTTGGATTCCTAAAATCCTAACCCTACCTGAAGCACTATCCTTCAGGATAGAAAGGGCATACAGGTCTTTAACTACAACTTCTGTATTCAGTAAAAACAACTATCCAAGGACTAGTATTGTAAGATTTATCTCTTCTCAAGACAAAGACTTGTTTTATGAACTGCCTGGTCCTTTGCTCCATTAAAAAATTGGTGACCAAACTATCAGGTTTGACAATGACTTTTCACCCCTTGTAATGTCCAAAAGAAGAGCATGTACCCCTCTAATAAAATCATTAAAAAAGGAAGGAATCAAAGCACAACTCATATTCCCAGCAAGATTAAGACAATCCCTGCCAGAAGGAAAAACAACTTTTGACTCTCTCGAAGAAGCATCCACATTTGTCCTAAAAAAGAATCTTTTAATTCAACCTGACCCCATGGATTCTTCAATGAACTTAAAATGACAAGCTTCAAAAATGAGTGAACTATTAAAGAAAAAGAGAAACCCAGAGACAAATGATTATATATAACTTCACATTTCATGCAAGTTTTTTGTTTTCTCCCTTCTAAATAATGTGGAATCATACACAGAAGGTAATGTAACTGTATTTGCTCTCCTATTATTTCTCCTACAACAATGCTAACTTTATAAATAATATATATTACTCAAAATTCAAGTAAATCAAAATCTTATCCAACTGCAAAGTACTATTTTATACTTTTCTCTCTTTATATACATGCCATAGCACTAGTGAAATGGTATAAAATCACTTACTCATTTCATATGTTTATATATATTTATTTTATAGCTACTTATTTCTTCATGTATGTGCCTTCCCTTTCTGTTTTAGTCCTAGTGTCATAGTATTTAATCACTACAGGAGACATAAATGCTTACTGTGTTACTGTTAAGTAATTAAAAAGAATGTGGTGACATTTTATTATTATATA